>NC_132884.1:6542294-6572294 GCF_030463535.1 Salminus brasiliensis
TCACTCTTTCTTTTCTCCCTATCTCTCTCACTCTTTCTCTCTCTCACTCTTTCTCTCTCTCACTCGTTCTTTTCTCTCTCTGTCTTTCTTTTTTCTCTCTCTCTCTCTCACTCTTTCTTTTCTCCCTATCTCTCTCCCTCTTTCTTTTCTCTCTCTCTCTCTCTCTCTCTCTCTCTCTCTCTCCCTCTTTCTTTTCTCCCCTATCTCTCTCACTCTTTCTTTTCTCCCTATCTCTCTCACTCTTTCTCTCTCTCACTCTTTCTTCTCTCCCTCTCTCTCTCACTCTCTCTCTCTCTCTCCCTCTTTCTTTTCTCCCTATCTCTCTCCCTCTTTCTTTTCTCCCTATCTCTCTCACTCTTTCTCTCTCTCACTCTTTCTTCTCTCCCTCTCTCTCTCACTCTTTCTCTCTCTCTCCCTCTTTCTTTTCTCCCTCTCTCTCTCACTCTTTCTTTTCTCCCTATCAATCTCTCTCTCACTCTTTCTTCTCTCCCTCTCTCTCTCACTCTTTCTCTCTCTCCCTCTTTCTTTTCTCCCTATCTCTCTCCCTCTTTCTTTTCTCCCTATCTCTCTCACTCTTTCTCTCTCTCTCACTCTTTCTTCTCTCCCTCTCTCTCTCACTCTTTCTCTCTCTCTCACTCTTTCTTCTCTCCCTCTCTCTCTCACTCTTTCTCTCTCTCCCTCTTTCTTTTCTCCCTATCACTCTCTCTCTCTCTCTCTCTCTCTCTCTCTCTTTCATTCTCTCTATCGTTCTCTGTAACTCTGGTGTTTCTCTCTGTCTCCCTCCCTCTCCCCCACTCTTTCTCTTTCACGCGCTCATCACTCGTCTGAGGTGTGTGTGTGTGTGTGTGTGGGAAATGTTCTATCTCTAAACTGATTTCTTTTTTCTCTCTCTCTCCATCTCCTGCGTAGCGACATGATGAGCAGCGTATATGGTAGGTGTGTGTGTGTGTGTGTGTGTGTGTTTTGTTTGTGTGTGTTCCTCATTGCCCACTCGTTGCTGGCAGCTCTGCATGTTGGGAGTGCTGTAAAGGGGGCTGCAGGGTTGTGCTGATGGAGTGTGTTAAGTGGTGTGTGTATGTGTGTGTGTGACTGTAAGTTTGGGGGGATTGGGGGGCCGCTGTGAGCCGCATGCTGCCCACTGGAGCCGATTGCGCTCACTTTACTCACACTTGTTGTTGTTTTTTTTTCTGGATCCAATTCAGAAATCTCCAATTTCTTGTCGTGTCCAGTATTTTATTCATAGTGTGTGTGTGTGTGTGTGTGTGTGTGTGGGTCCGGGTTGGGGCTCTGATGGTGTTTTTCTGGGCGAGGGATGGGAGGTTACGGAGCTCAATCATGTAGCGCAGGCGGAGGGATGGAGCGAGAGAACCACAGAATTTGGACCGATAACAGCTTCACTAATATTCCCATCTCTCTCTCTCTCTCTCTCTCTCTCTCTCTCTCTCTCTCTATGTCCCACCCTGTCTCTCCTTTCTCACTCTCTTTCAGTCAACCTCTCTCACTCTTTCTCCCTCTTTCTCCTCTCTTGTTCCCTCACCTTTCTCTCTCTTGATCTATCCTACCCTACTTTCTCTCTCTCTCTCTCTCTCTCTCTCTCTCTCTCTCTCTTTCTCTCTCTCTCTCTCTATCCCTCTACCTCTCTCATGCTTTGTTTTGTTTTTTTCAGTCTCTCTCTCACCCCCTTATAAGTCAATCTCTCTCCCTCGTTCTCTCCTCTCTGTCTATCACTCTACCTCTCTCGCTCTTACTCCCTCATTCTCCCATCTGGTTCCTTAACCTCTGTCTCTCTTACTCTACCCCTGCTTTTCTGTGCCTGTCTTTCTCTCCCACTTTCTTTCTCTCTCTCTCTCTCTCTCTCTCTCTCTCTCTCTCTCTCTCTCTCCTTCTATCACACTACCTCTCTTGCTCTTCCCCCCCTTGTTCCCCCACCTGTCTGTCTCTCTCTCTTATTTTTCTCTATCACTCTAGCTCTCTCACTATTTTTGCTTTTTTGGTGCCTGCCTCCCCCATTATGAATAAAGCTCTCTCGCTCATTCTCCTCTCTATCGCTTCACCTCTCTCTCTCTCTTAATCTACCCACCTCTTTTCTAGATCTCTCTCTCTTTTTCTGTCTCCCTCTTTCTCTCTTCCTCTGTCACTCTACCCCTCTCGCTCTTTCACCCTCATTTCCCCCTCTAGTTCCCCCTCTCTCTCTTTCTCTCTTTCTTTACTCCTGCTTTTCTCTCTCTCTCCCTTTCTATTACTCTATTATCATATCTCGCTCGCTCTTTTTGCTTTTTTTGTCTGTTCCCCTATATAAGTCACTCTTCCTCTCTGTCACTCTTTCCCTGCATTTCTCTCTCTCTCTCTCTCTCTCTCTCTCTCTCTCGTATCGCTTCCTTCTTTCTCTCTATGTCTCTCTCTCCCTCCATCACTCTACCTTTCTCGCTATTTTTGCTTTTTGGTCTCCCCCCTTATAAGTCAAGCTCTCTCGCTCGTTCTGGTTCTTCTTAGTTCTCCTCTCTAGTTCCTTCACCTTCCTCTGTCACTCTACCTGTCTCGCTTTCCCCTTCGTCTCCTCTGTAGTTACTTCATCCCTCTCTCTCCCTTTATCAGTCTACCTCTCTCGCTTTTTCTCTCTTGTTCCTTCACCTGTCTATCTCATGCCCTACGCTCCACTGTATTTCTCTCTCTCTCTCCCAATCTCTCTCTCTCCCCCTGTGTGTGTGTGTGTATGTGTGTGTGTGTGTGTGTGTGTGTGTGTGTGTGTGTGATGAGAGAGAGATATATATGCAGAGCAGATTGCTTTGCTTGGTGGTGTTTAGCTCTGAGCTCGGGGTCGGAGTTTCACAGATGGTGTTGCAGGGAAATTGCAATCCTTCCAGCAATGTTCATCACGCCAACTAGACAGCAGAGCAGAGAGAAGCAGCAGCCACATGGACTCTGTGAAGACAGCACAGAAAGTAGATGACCATTCAGGATGTGGTCTACATGTGGAGCTCTGTTAAAGCGCTTGACGATCTCTGGGTGGGACACGCTCTGGTCGAGCAGTTCAGAAGTGTTTTTTTACTTCTTTACATGATGTGAATCTGGCAGGTGTGCCTTACAGGGTTTCAGAATTTCAGGATGAACGGACCAATAGAAATGCTCCAAAATGACTTGGAATAACATCTTTTTCCATTGACTTCCACTGAAGGTTTTTTCCGTATTCTGTATACTAATTTTTTTTTAATTAGGTTTTTGCATGACAGCGATGATGTGTAAAAAAAATTATAACATTCATATCATAACCCTGGGTGACCAACTGCTGGATGGTCAGGGTTCCATAGGCACATGCACCAGTCAGCCATACCTTTAGCACCACTGACAGGTGACTTGAGAAACACAGGTTATCTTCATCTATAGTGGCTTCATCTGTAAAGGGGTGGGATCTACATATTAGGCAGCGGCAAGTGAACAATCAGTTTAGCTGAAGGTGAAACATGAACAAGCATAAGAATCTGAGCCAAACTGTGAAGGCCAGGCGATGACTGGGTCAGAACATCTCCAAAACATCAGGCAGGTCTTGTAGGGTGTTTCTGGTATGCAGTGTTTTCAAGCTCCAAGAAAGTGCAACTGCTGAACCAGCGACAGGGTCTTCGGCACTAATGTGATCCATGGAGGCCCTACCCTCCTCTAGGACACAACTTATAGGACTTACAGGATCTGCTGCTGATGTCTAGGCATCAGATACTACAGGACGCCTTCAGAGGTCTTGTGGCGTCCATGGCTCAAATGGTCAGAAGGGGGACCCTCTCAGTTTTAGGCAGGTGGTGTTAATGTTATGGCTGATGGTGTGAGAACTGCTTGTATTAAAAAAACTACAATATTATTTGAATCTAAAATCTCCTGGTCAGGGTTACCATGGGTCCAGAGCCTCCTCGAAGCAGTGGGCATAAGGCAGGAGCACAGTCTGGACAGGGCGCCAGTCCTCTGCAGATACTGTATTTATGTAAAATTATATTAGCCAATATTATCAGCTGCATCAGAATGCTTGACCTTTGAGGTCAAGCATGTTGAGTTGAGCTCCTCTCATATTGGTTCAATTCTTCAATTATTTTTTGGACCCAGTGTGTCCCGGATTTTGGGGTTGGGAAGTTTTCATTTTGGTGGATTAGTACTGAAATACAGCCGGATCTAATCTTTAGTAGGACGGAAATCCTGACAGTGTTTCTCGTGAGGTTATTATCAGCAGTGGTGGCAGGGTCACACAAACAAAACTATTGGCTGTAGCAACATCATTCCAGAGAATACAGTTTCACTGCTCCACAGCTCACCGCTGGGGGGCTTTATACCCCTCTAGTCCACGTCTGGCATTAGGCAGCATGGTGCCATTAGGTTCATGTTTATCTGCTCCAGAGAGTCCTATTCTATTGGCAGTAGTTCTGTACAGGGGCTAGACAGTCATAGTCGTCAGCAATGGCTGCGACATAAAGTAGCTGAATGCATTCATTACAAGGGGTGTCCACAAACATTTGGACATGTAGTGTAGTGTAAATCGATATTTTTTTGTACACATGTGCACATACACACACACATACACACACACACACAGACTGAGAAAGCGCTTCTGTGCAGTATGGAGACCACCGCTGGGGCCAGTTCTGGGGTCACTGAAGTGAATTCATAAATTCTTCCTCAGGACTGAATAGGAATGGACCTCTGTGACATGCCTTTAGTGGGGTCAGACTCTGCACGGCAATGCACCAGAGTCCGTGTATGTTTGTGTGTGTGTGTGTGTGTGTTGGCGATGGTGTAATACATAATTTGAGGAGAGGGCTTCTACAAGATGTTGCTCCATAATGGCAGTGATGCAGGAGAACAGTATGGGGCGACTCTCACTGATTCATGACACACTCTTATTTTCTAGTACCTGTACTTCTCTCAAGGTCTCTCTCCCTCTCTCCCTGAAACCAGCCCTGAAAAATACATTTAATTTACTTCAGATGTGTTTCTCATTTCCACCTGGATCAAAAACATTAATCAATACAATTATTGCCTTTATTAGTAAAGTAAGTCAACTCACAGGAAACAGTGTTGATGTGTTTGATAGACAATATTTAATTAATTAAATAATCAATATTGAAATAGTTCATTTTTGTTTAAATGATTTTTAAAAACCCTGTGGAACGCCACAAGTTATGCGAACTCGCTTTGATGTCTTTGAATGAAGTAAATTTACATTCGACTCTTAATTAGGCATGAGACACGGCATCAGAATCCTTTGTCATGTAAAGCTCATGGCCATGGGTGGAACATGGTCTAGGTGGGCATGGGCTGTGAGTGGGTTTGTACATACAGGGGTTCCAGAACCCTTTTCAGTAAAGATGTCCCAAACCAGTTATTTTACCTTCGGATTGAGTCTCCTAATGCTGAGTACCCTCCTCCCTGACCAATCAGCTCCCAGCTCCTTTACAACACTGCAGTCTGATCACTTCCTGTGTGTGTGTGTGTGTGTGTGTGTGTGTGTGTAGTGATACACACTCTGGACTGATATCTGTGGTTGTGGGTCTACTGGTGTGAAATAACTGGTTTATAATGGAAGGATGTGCTGTGTGTGAGTGTGTGTGTGTGTCTGTATTAGCATTAGCGTTAGCCTCCATTCAGTTCTGAATGGGTTCTTCAGTGCTGGTTTAAAAACAGAGAAAGGCAAGTGCCGGTTCTCCCGCTGGTAAAACAGAGCGTTTCAGTGAGAGTTTTATAAAGGGTCAAATATTATGGTCTGTTTTCATGTTCCACTGTAAAATAGCTCCACACTGCAGAACCTCAACTTATTTATTTACCTTCTGAGAACGTCCGCACTGCTGCTGGAGCAAGATGGGCAGTAATGTCCGTTAATGGCACCTTGAGGAATGGATCGGATTGAGCTCTGAACACAGCGGTTATAACAAAGACTCGGAACTGGATTCAGATTCAAATAGACGATACCTGATCCGTTAAATATGTCTAGATCTGCCCTGATTCCGATTCACTGGATCAGATCAGATCGGGACGTCCCTATGTTTCAGTACTATACAGCAGCCCTTGTGCTGTACAAAATGATATTCTGAAAATGCAAATTAGGTGTTGCCACCCGTGAGTGTGGTCTCGCGCTCTTCTTGTGCCACCATATGCCTGAAGTCCTGGACGTCAGCGATTCTGATTCGGGTTCAGATGCAATGACGTATCAGTGCGTCCTGCTGGGCTGGCCTGCCCATGTGGGTGTTTTCAGATTGTTGTTGTGTTCTGGAGAGGATGGAGAGATGTTGGAAATGCTGTTAGCGTGGACAGGAACTCGGTGGTCAGGATATTTTTTTTTAAATATCCGGATATGTGTGGACGAGGCTTCAATCACCTCTATTTCTCTCCTCTTTTAGTATCTTCCCTCCCTTACCAGCAGCCGGCGGAGCTGTTTTTGCCTTAGAAAATACACACAGCTATATTTATCGCCATACACACCCAAAAAACTCAGTGAGGAGAATTTGAGAACATCTCCAGCGCTCCGCACGGACATACAGCATCTGATGTCCTTTTGGTGCTCGACCAGCAAACCTATTAGGCTCAACAGGGCTCAGAAAAGAAGATGCTGACGCTGTCTTATCAACACCTCGTAGTTTGATGTATTTATTTGACACCATTTGAAAACACATTTTTTGAGTGTCTGGTGACATTTCATGGAGAATAGAGCAGGTGCTACAAAAGATTCTTTGGACATTGCCATAGAAGAACCACCTTGGGTCCTTAAAGAACCATGTTAGTGGAGAACCTTTACATCAGGTGAAGGTTCACTAAGTCTTTAACAGGTTCTTCATACTCACAAATAGGGATGTTGTGATACCAGAAGTCCTGTAGTCCACTAATATTCTTCGGTTCTTGAATATTCAGTCCTAAGCTACTAGCATAGAGGCAGAGCAGCTCCTTCTCGTTTTTTCCTAAATGGCAGACCACCTGTAATAGTGATGTCATCACTCTTCCCCCCTTTCCACCCGATTTGCACAACACATTGTGTTGTGTCGGTAGCTCAGCAGTTATCTAGTCAACAGCAGCAGCACTGCGCTGCCTGATACCCTGTGTTAGCTGTAGCCGAGCTTGATACTTCCAGGGTCCGCTTCCTTGGTAGATACTGACCACTGCATACTGAGACCACCCCACAGGACCCCCCAAAACCCCACAGGACTTTTATGTCCGCCCATTTTTCCTGCTTCCAGCACATCAGCTTCAAGAACTGACTGTTCACTTGATGCTGCCCAATATATAGATCCCACCCCTTGTCAGATGCCACTGTAACCAGATGATCAATGCTGTTCACTTCAGCTGACAGTGGTTTTAATGTTGTGGCTGATTAATGTACGTTCAACCAAAGGCGTGTGTGTGTGTGTGTGTGTGTGAGCTATCTGAAGTCCCTCTCAACATGATTTGCACAGATGAATGAAGTCAAAGCCTATGGAACTCTCTCGCGCCTCTCAACAGCTTTCGCCTTCTCGTAGACACACACACACACACACACACACTTACACACACACTACAGCACAGCACACTATACACTCTTTTCTTATTCTCTCCCTCTCACACACATTTACACATTCCATCTATCATACAGCCTTTTGCCTGTTCTCTCTCTCTCTCACACACACACACTCAATTTTCAGCAACATCACACACAGCACACTCTCACACTTCACACCTTCCCTCACACACACACACACACATACACACACGCACCGGCAACTCTTAATCCCTTTCCCTCCCGCCGGCCGCCGTATCTCTGGTGCAGAACTGTCAGCGCTGATTGAGACGTTTAATGCGCTAACGACCTATTAAAGGCGCGTGCCGGCGTCCGGCCGTGCGATCAGATCTGGACGGCTCGCCGTGTTCTCCGCTTTGTGGCCGCAAATTAACGCGCCGCTCTTCTAATTAAGCGAGCGAAATGGCGTGCGCAGCTCAATTGGTCATCGACATGCAAGGCGCTCACCCCTCGATTAGAGCAACAGTGGAAAATGATTTAAAACCTGGCTGCGGTTTTTATTCTGTACTTTTTCTCCACACATTTCAAATAAACTCAAATGGGTGGCGGGGGGGCCGGACGGACAAGGACCTATAAGTTGTCACACCTATAGCTGGTTTGCTCTGGTCGAATTTGTGCATGAGTTCGTAAACTTAGAGCGTTTTTCCTTTGGTTTGGCATTTTGTTTTCACACAGGGAAAAGCCCAAACGCACCAACATGCGCCACATGCAGTAATACTGTATACTGCAGTATTTAAAATGACTGCATCTCAAAATGAGGACAATATTTAAAAATAACCACATGTGAGATTTCTTTTCTGTGTCTGTATCTACTACACAGCCAAATAAGCTCATTCCTCCATGATGTCGGCCTCTGAAAACTCAAAAAAAAAAAAAAAAGAAAAAGAAAAATCAAGCCCACCACAGTAGCAATTTAGCAAGGCTGAGTTCGACTAAAAGACAGAGCAAGGATGAACCAGTCTAAATGAGCCTGAAAACAGTGGAAAACACTCCTAAGACCATTCACTCCACTCTGTGCTCTCAGATATGAGGCTTTATTCTCTAAGCAGGTGGGATTTGAGCCTCAGTTAACTGGAACACGGCCTGTGCTGTGGTGTTTGGCCTGCTAGCTAACTCCACTAAGCCTAGAGACCCGGCTATGAGTCCAGACACAGCAGAACCAGTCTCTCATTTCCCCTTTCTGTTACTAGGGATGCGCCGATCCATCTTTTTCTGTTCCGAGACAGATACGAATACATGAACTTTGCATATCGGTCGATACCCGATACCGATCCGATATCATTGTTGAATTAATAAACCATATACCTGACCATCTGGGAGAGACCTGAGGCATCTGGATTGACATAATCATACTTTACTAACGTTGTTAAACAAACTATAACAAATGAACACAGATATAATTTCATGGTCACTAATTTTTTTGGTCACTAAAATTAATGTGCTGTGCTGTGCTGGACCTCGGCACAGTGTTGTCTGGGCTCAGGACTTTTCTTCTGAAATTCAAAGTCTGTAAGACTAAAGAGGAGCGAACAGCTCCTCCCTCCTTGGTTCTTCTTATATGGAAGTTGAGCTGGATTACTCGATAGATAGAGGGAGTCTTTCTGTCTGGCTATGATATGTGTATGATGTATGTAGGTTACTCTGATCCTGGGTTATGAAGCCTAGAATACAGACAGCGCGAGAATCAGGATCAGTGAATGGATCGGTCCTTTGGATCAGACTAATTATCTGATACCTGATCCAGCTAATTTTGTTAGTATCGGGACCGATATCTGATCCTAATTTGGGATCTGTGAATCCCTACTCCCAACACCAGTCACTGGACTTCGCTCTCTCAGACACCAGTTTTTATGGTCACACTTGTGTCGGACGCTCAGCGGTTAGTCAGCAGCAGCTGCTCTGGGCTGTCTGATACTCTGTGGATCTGTAGCCGAGCTTGATAAGCACAGACGCCTGATCATTGGTCACCAGTCGCTCGAGTCATTCTCGTCTAATCGTCTATAAGTGAAGTTTCAGCCAGACTTCAGTTTGTCCTGTAGTGAGTAGACTGTTATCCTTCAGAGCAGGTTCACATTTGTTATTCTCAGACTGACGGTTTAAAATGTATGGAGTGATTGATTCAAAACTATGGGAGCTGTTTAGCCCAAACCTGCAGACTCCACCTGAGAGTCGGAGAGGTCGGATTAAGGTCAGATCACTACTCACCACTAAAAAAACCACTGCAGAGTTGCTTTGAGACTGGGCCAAGACCACCTCCTCTCAAGGGTCTTGATGTGGTGGCTTTGGTCCGTAACTGAGTGAAATGACTGAAAATAAGCAGGAGACTTTCCAAACCCCTGGAGCATTGCTGTGAGGATCTGATTGTAGGATCTGATCACCCCCACACCTCATCATACCTAACTTCCAAACTCATCCCTCAAAAAGTACTGGATGGAGCACCAACCATTATCCCAGAGAACACAGTTCTACACTGCTCCACAGCTCCATGCAGAGGGGGCTTTATACCCCTCTAGCCCACGTCTGGCATTAGGCATGGAGCCAATAGGTACATGCTTGTCCTATTCTATTGGCAATACTTCTCCACAGGGTGCAGATAAGTGGTGTATGTGTGCATTTGCATATCTGTAGCAGTAAGTAGCTGAATGCATTCATTAGAAGGGGTGTCCACAAACATTTGGACACATACTGTATGTAGGGCATGGCACATTAAAATGAAGGCAGTCTTTATGAATTAGGGTATAGGTTTGTATTTGATTATTGGTCCACTTCCTTTAGCTGTAGTCTCTCTCTCTCTCTCTCTCTCTCTCTCTCTCTCTCTCAGTGCACTGACTCTGTGAATGGCTCATTCATATTAAAGCACAATTAAAGGGGTGCCACACAGCACTTCCAACAAAGCCCACCAGCCCCACACACAACAGGGAGACTGTTCACACCAGCTTTCATTCTTTCTCTCACACACACATACTCACACACACACTAGTCTCTCACACGCTCACACAAATCAGCTCCACTCAGACCGAAAGTGAGTGTAGGCTTGTAAAAGTTCTCAGTCAAAAGCACTTTTGTGATGTGGAAGGTTTGGCCGTTGTTTTACTGTGCAGATGAAATGATCCCGAGCCACTGGGGGGAGGGAGGGGTTGGGGGGGGCGAGTAGGAGGGTTATTTCAGTTTGACCACTGAATTAGCGATGCAGTTCTTTTTCTAAAGGAAAGAACAAGAAAAGGTACCAAACAAAAGCACAGTAAATACTTTAAATTGACAAAAGTATTGGGACACCTGCTCATTTATTGCTTCTTCTTTAATACCAAGGGTATTAAAAAGAGTTGGTCTTGCTTTTGTTCGTTTAGCTGTCTCTACTGTCCAGGGAAGAAGGCTTTCTACTAGATTTTGGCAGAGCATTGCTGTGAGGATATGATTGCAGTCAGAGACAAACGTTTTAGTGAGGTCAGGATGTTGGATGATCACCACCTTACCTCATCCTTAACTCCTCGATTCATCCCAAAAGTATCGGATGGAGCACCATCCATCATTCTTAAAACTTTTAATGCTGGGGGGCTTTATACCCCTCTAGTCAACGTCCAATATTAGGCATGGTGCCAAAAGGTGCATGTTTATCTGTGAAGCTACTATTTTGGATGGTTGAATACTCTTCACCACCTCCGACTGATGTTGTAGATGCAAGGTTGGCTCTGTAATGCTTACGGTTTGGAATTGTGACGATTTTGTGAAGATTCACTGCTAATGAAAAGGCTCCACACAGTTACACTAAATATATTGTTATGGTCTAAGTCTGAGGTACCCTCCGTTAAGATGTGGCTTCCAAAAGTAGCAAAATCACTAGCTTTGGAAAAATTAACGTATGATTAACATCAAAAATCTGTACAACTCTGGAAGATCTGGTCGCCTTTATGAACATGTGGTTAATTATCCTTTTCTTTTCTCCCTCCAGTTTAAAAAAATACTTTTATACTATTATTTTTATTATTATTATTTTATTTATTTTAAAAAATGTATTCATTTACTTCAGTGTACTGATTTTATCCCTTTCACTTCCATGTACCTTGCCCTGTTCTGTAATCTGAACACTGTTTCAGGCACATTTGGTAATCAGTTTGTCGTTAACTCACAACTACGGTGGCTCTCTTAAATGCACATGGGGGGAATGAGCTTATTAGGCCATAAACAAGACAGACAGAACAGAAGTGTGACACATCTGACACACCGTCATATCAAAATACCGCCCTCATTTTTAAATAATGCCGTATATGATATTACAGCTATACCGCCAAACCCTTGCAGAGGGGCATATCAGGGGAAAGTGTGTCTTTGTCCCAAACATGGAGGGCAGACAACTGGACGTACACTGTGTTAAAGGTGGGCTCGTGCATCACAAGCACAGCAGCGACCGTCACAAGGAGAGTTTGTCCTTTTTATGTGGAGTTACGCTGTTCACCCATCAGGCATTATTTGATGTCATTGTTCACGGGATGTGTGTGTCTCTGGTGTAGTGTGTGTAGTATGCATTTGTGGCTTATGGTGTGTGTGTGTGTGTAACATGTCTGGATCCTCCTGTTAAAGGCTTTATCTGATTTAGTGTTGCGCTGCTGGCGACAGTAATGGGTGTTTAATTACTCAATAAAAGCGTTTTATAGATTCAGCAGGGTGTGCGTATGTGTGTGCGTGCGAGAGTGTGTGTGTGTGTGTGCCTGTATTGATTTAGCTGGTAGAGGAACTGGAGATTTCACAAAGGAGAAGAGATTCTGGCCGTCTGTCGATGCTGTTTTTTTTTTAACACTGGGTTATATGCATCACTCACACTCTTGTTGTTATTATAGTGTTTATGAATAATAAAGACGTTGGGATTTTTGCGTTTTTGCCGATGCAAGCAACCTACACATCAAATAGGTAGGGCCTCCCTTTCCTCTCAAAGCAGCTTCAAGATTCCAGGAGATTTTGGAAACACTCCTTTGAGATTCTGGTCCATGTTGACATGACTGCATCACACAGTTCCTGCAGATTTTCCAGTCCAGTATTGGATACAAGGGTTCATTATTATTATCATTATTATTATTATTATTATTATTATAACATCTTATTGGATTATTAATGTCATTAAATTCAGCATTTTTTCATATCACATAATATTATTTTTTTATATCGGAAAAAATATCATATCAAGATATTTAAAGACATTTTCACAATACATAATACTTCTAACGATACACTACAAAATACTGTATAAATACTGTCCCGTACTTCCTGCAGTGATTTCCATTTAAATCTGCTGCATTTCATCTAAGTTAACCAGACTAATTACACTGTAACAAAATGTGCAGTTGATATCCTCAAAATATTCTTTAAAAAGCATAGCATGTATCACAATGATAAAATATCATATTGCCCACCCCTGATATCGCAAAACAAATAAAACATCACAATGCCAGTTTTTGCCAATATGGTGCAGTCCTAATCTGGATCTCACTTGTTGTTTAGTTGGGAAGGCTTAGTTGTATCACTCTTTTTACCCTGTAAACAGCCTGTGTCCTGCTGACGGGCCAAAGGTATTATTACAAACCTTTATTACCAAGGTATAGCCCCACCAGATTGTACAGAATTCCCTGTAGTTACTGAGTTATAAGCCTTGGAGTGTTTAGGGGTTAGACCTAACTCCGCTATGTGGAGGCTGTAGTCCTAGCTTGGCTAGCTCACACTGTATTACAGCCACCAAAAGAGATCAGTGTGGGTTCTGTGAGTTACACACACAACCTAATAGGCACAAACACTGGCAAAAAGCACATTTCACTTGAATTGTGAACTACATCAAATTCCATGTCATCTTCAATGTTCCTAAATTCAGCCATGTCTTTCCACTGCTGTGTTCTCTTCACTGGTTTCCTGTAACTGCTTCCCGCATCAGATTCAAAACCATGACGCTGGTCTACAAAGCCAAGAATGGACCAGCCTCTCCATACTTGATGGCAATGGTCAAAAGCCGATCTGCACCTAGAGCCCTTCCAGCTTCAAGTACGGCTCGGCTCAACCCGCCATCCCTCAAAATCCACGGAAGACGAGCATCCAAGCTTTTTTCTGTCTTGGCACCAAAGTGGTGGAACGAGCTTCCCCTGGGTGTCCGAACGGAGACCAACGCTCGCTGTCTTCAAACCCAGACTGAAGACCCTCCTCTTCCGAGAGTACTTGCCGAGTGGTCTCCTTATTGACTTGTGCTTAGTAATGTCTAAAGCTTAGAGGTATCTTTGAACTAGTAGTCTATTCTAACTAGCTGAGGTTTTTCTTGGGTAAATAGCAAAGCACTTTTGTAAGTCACTCTGGATAAGAGCGTCTGCTAAATGCCTTAAATGTAAATGTAAATGCCGCTATCTCCTACTGCTTTGCTTGACTCTAAACTCAACCCTAAACCTAACCTCAGTAATACAAAAGCATTTGATTGGCTCTTTTTGGATTTTGTGGAAGAAATTTGGTGAGGACCCATCAAATGTGCCCAAATGCGTGAATGTTTTCATGAGGACATTTGGTCCTCACAAAGGCTACAATACAAAACTACTCACACACACACCCATGCACAAGAACACTCATCAGGTCTGGGCCTGAACTGAGGAGCATAAACTACAGCATGGGAGAAAAAAGAGAAGAAAAACAAGCACAGAAAGAAGTCTTTTCTTTCACTTTTAAGACGGATAATGAAACGTCCTCCTCTAGAGAAGTGGAGAACATTGCTTTAGGAAATGGGGGTTGTGTGTGTATGTGTGTGTTTGTGTGTGTGTGTGGTTGTGATGAGTCTTCCCCAGAGGACTGGAGGTTAGGGGCTATATTGGAACAACAGAAAGGCATTCTCCCAAGCACCCACACACACACTCTTTATTTTTCTCGCTTGTGCATGCGCGCGCACACGCACACACACACACACACACACCCTGGGTCAGCAGGTTTTGAGATAATGGGATTGTCATGGCTGTTGTGTAGAACAGAACAGAAAGTTATAGATTGAGAACTTTGTGGCGACAGCGAATTTCAGCGAGCTGCAGACTCGGAAAAAAACACCACTTAAGCCCAGTGCTCGCTAACAACTGACCAACAAACTGCCTCTCCACCACACACTCAGCTCGAGAGCTAACGGCGAGTAGGGGAGTGAAATTGCAGCACTGCATTTTGTGGAGAATCGGTTTGGGAATGGTAGACTGGAAAATCGGCAGTTGTGATAATATTCAATAAAGCCCGATTTTTTCCTTGTTTTTTTTTTTGACCCATTCAAAAATCTAAAAGAAATATCAGAAGTCTATATTCATATATTGGCTAAAAATGTCTTTCAGCTCTGGTTTGGGATATTCTGAACCCTTTCTTTATTGCAAAAGGCTTCTAGTTCTGCGAGCTTCGAGGTCCGGCTTGCCGCGCTGCTCTTTTAAGATCAATCCACGAAATCAAGCGTCAAAGAGCTTCTCCTGCTTCTGTTGGAGTAACTGTCTCTACTGTCCAGGGAAGATGAAGGCTTTCTACTACATTTTGGAGGAGCTTTGCTGTAAGGATTGGATGGTCATGCCTACCCAACCTCATCCCCAACTCCTCAACTCATCCCTCAAAAAGTAATGGATGGAGCACCAACCATGGTTCCAGAGAAGACAGTTTCTCCACTGCTCCACACCTCAACGCTGGGGGGCTTTATACCCCTCTAGCCCATGCCAGGCATTAGGCAGCATGGTGACAGGCAACAGGTTCATGTTTATTCATCAGCTCTAGAGAGTCCTATTCTATTGGCAATACTTGTCTACAGGGACTAGACAAGCTGTGTGTGTGTGCATCTGGATGCATTCATTAAAAGGGGTGTCCACAAATATTTGGCAAGCTGTCAAATTATGTTATGATCTTTTCAAAATTACATAAATTACTTCTACAGCTAAATTTTACATAAAATATTATGAATATATATTTTTTTCAATATGGTATGTTGAATGAATAGATTTTTATAGAATTTAGGATTCAGAATTTCATTTCTTTGGTGCAGGTTTTCTAATGAGTTTTAGGTCAGGGGACTGTGAAACCTTCAGCCGGCACCTCTTGAAGTAGTCCATTGTGGATTTGGAGATACATGTCATTCATTGGACAGGGACAATGTACTCTATGTCCATGGAAACTATTGGATAACATCATCGACCCATTTTCCCCAAATTCCATGTATTTCTATAATGATCTACACATTTGAATCGTGGAAATTCGGTGCCTCACTTTTTTTTCCGTGTAGGAAAGCTGTCCATAGCTGTCTCGGCTTGCTAAAGAGCCTTTATCTTGTAGAACAATCAAGTCTACAGGATAGGTCTTTATCTTTATTTAGGCCCGTCCCGAAGAGCACCTCTCTCTCCGTTTGGAGCGTTTGACGCTGAACTGTAGCGCGTGTGTCTGAAGAGACTGTCTGATGTTCCTTCTGGAAGTGAGACTTTATTTTAAACCAGGCGTTGATCAGATGACAGGCGCGTGGTTAGTGTTGCGTTTGACTCTTTCTTTAAGGACGTGACGTTGCTCAGACGTGGCTGTTTCGCTCCGTCTTAAACGCTGCCTCTCACTCCCTTTCATACCTCATTTACAGGTTATCCGGAATTAATTACTGCTATCGCGCCGCCGTCTTCGGCACATACGGAGGGGAATGAAAGGTGTTTTGTCAGAGCTCTGAAAAGCAGGTTTTATCTCCAAATTTCAAGACGTTTCAGCTTTAGAACTTCATCCGACTTCTGAAAGTGATCTGAGTTGATGCGTATGTGAAGCTCTGGGGACATCTGAATGCAGGTGTAGTTTAGGGAAGTAAACTTTCTGGACAGAACTAGTTGGACACCTTCTCATTCATTCACTGTATCTACTGTCCAGGGAGGAAGGCTTTCTACTAGATTTTGGAGGAGCATTGCTGTGAGGATTTGATTGCATTAAGCAACAAGAGCGTTAGTGAGGTCACAATGTTAGATGACCTCCCCCCCCCAACTCATTATCCCCAACTAAAAGGTATTGGATGAAGCACCAACCAACATTCGAGAAAGCACAGTTCCTCCACTCCTCCACAGCTCAATGCTGGGGGGCCTTTTTTCACTTATAAAGCCCACGTCTGGCATTAGTCAGCATGGTGCTAGAAGGTTCATGTTTATCTGCTCTAGAGAGTCCTATTCTATTGGCAGTACTTCTCTACAGGGACTAGACAAGCTGTGTGTGTGTGTATATGTGCATCTGTCCCAGCAATGGATGCAACATAAAGTGGCATAATGCATTCATTAGAAGTGTGTTCATTAGTGTGTTTGTTTATTTTTAGTTATTTATTCCAGTATGTTATAATAAAAAATAAGTAGCAGAAATGTTTGTCTGGAGAAAATTTGGCTTATTTACACTTTTGCATAACAAACAGTCAACTAAAGCTACAAGTTAACTGAAGGGAAATGTTCTGTTTGGTTGCTGGTGTTAAGTTTAGGGATTAAGTTCAGGCTTAGAAAAGGATTAGTTACATTTAAGATTAGGTTACATTTAAGTTAAATTTAAATTAAAAATAAAATATATAGATATATTTATAAATATAGAAATATAGAAATAAAAGAAGTAAGAAAATATACAGATGGAATAGTGCGTGTCTGTATATATATATATATATATATATATATATATATACATATGTACATATTTATCTGAGTGTATGTGTGAGTTAAAAAGAAATATTTGCGTTTTTGTCCGTAGTGAGTTGTCCGTGAGCCATAGTTGTGAGAATAGCAGAGAATAGCCCCACCAGTTTGTACAGCCATCCCTGTAGTTACTGAGTAATACACCTTTACTCCTGTGTAATAAGCCTTTCTGCATTCAGGGGGTTCCTAGATTCAAGTAGAACTTGGGATGCACCAATAACACTCTTTACTTTTGATACCGATACCAGATTTTCAAGTATACGCCAAGACCAAGTACCAGTACCAACTCTGACTTAACTACTCGATAGATGGCTAGAAATCCTGATATTTATAGTCTTCCACTTTTTATAGATTGTACTTTTTATGTTATCCTAAATAAGAACAGCGTTTACTGGTTGAGTAACTGCACATTTGAAAAGTTTCAGCTCTGAAAAAATAAAAATTTCCACAATGCAGAAACACGAGCAGGTGGGGAAGCACAACCTTGCTGAGCTCAACCAGCACATATTAGAGCAGTGAAAAAACGCCAGTTTAGAAACAAAAAGTGCAAATGCAGCAATTTCATATTCATATTGTAAAAAGCTCCTAAACTTAACTCAAGTGAACAGTGCTGTAAATGTAAAGGTTCCAATTAAACGTCTGTTTAATGATTAACTATTTATGACTGGTTTTACTGGTTGTTAAAAAGTGAAACACTGTAAAGACCAGGATTTATAGTCATCTATCGAGTCCGAGTTGGTATTCATATCTGTATTCTGTACAAATCTGGTATCTGGTATCGATATCGAAAAGGAAAAAATGGTATTGGTGCATCCCTAGTATTTTTCCATTTTTGACAGTTTAAAACAGGCCATTGTCCTCAACATTGCTTTAAAATGTCATGATGAATGGACCAATAGAAATGCACCAAAATACCTAGAATCACCTCTTTTTCTATTGACTTCCATTGAACGTTAAGGAGTTTTTTTCCCCTCTCCTGTTAGGTTGCTGTTTTTAAGGTTTTCTTGTGGCATTGATCATATGTGTGACCCCACGTCCTGACAAGGTATATAAAAAACAAACCGGTGTGTTCATACGGTGTGTATGAATGTATGTATATGTGTGTGTGTGTGTGGGGGTGTGTGTATGTGAGTCTGTCCACCGGTGTGTCTCATCTGGCACAGAGTTCCTTTGGGAGTGTAAAGTGACCTCAGGGTGTGTGTATCGATCATAGGGATTTGTAGCTTGATAGAACTGAATGTAATTACTCAGGGTTTTTAATTGGGATAGATAGCAAATGTAAATGCAGCTCGCTGCGCCTCAATCAATAGTTATCTGCGGAAAAGTAGAGTTTTGCTAACAAACAATGCAGCCCGTTCGACCTCTCTGGGTCGTCTTTGTCATGAATCACCTAAGACTAAATAAATGGAAACAGCGAACAAACAAATCTGCCAATATCTTAAAGCAATTACGCTCAGCCCTCATTTGTCATTAAATATGGAAGAGCCCTCGCTGGCTGTTTAGTAGAACCGAGGAATTTAAAATACAGAGGAACTTGCAGAAAAGGGCAAAACAAGAGAAGTAGAGGAGATATAGCAGGGTGGCAGACAGTAGACTAGTGTAGGGTTAATGTTAGGAATGGGTGTGAAATCGAAAAAGGGTCAATCCTTCAACCCCGTAACAACCATTCAAGCCTATCACATTCAGAAATGTTACGGGGTTGAAAGGCTAGAAATGGCCGTGTTGAACAGGACTGAGGGACACCAGGAAATTCAGCAGTATTCAGAAATATATCATAAAATAAGTTCATTAGAATGTTAATGACCTTAAAAAGGGCAGCATGGTTCCATTCAGCTACTTCGCACCCATTGCTGATACAGATGTGCAAATGCACAAACACACATACACAGCTTTTCTACAGCCTGTAGAGACATACTGCCAATAGAATAGGACTCTCTGGAGCAGATAAACATGAACCTATTGGCACCATGCTGCCATATGCCAGACGTGGGCTAGATGGGTATAAAGCCCTCCAGTATTGAGCTGTGGAGCAGTGGAGGAACTGTGCTCAGTGTTGTCTGGAATGATGGTGGTGCTTTTGGGAGTTTTGGGTTGGGAAGTTGGGGGATGAGGTGGGGTGGTGATCATTCATCATCCTGACCTCGCTAATGTCGCTCTTGTCAATGCTCCAGAATCTAGTAGAAAGCCTTTTTCTTTCCTGGACAGTAGAGACTTACTGACTTATTCCAACCAAAGTGGGTGAAACTCGTATTAAAATCCTTGATCTCATAGGAAACAATGCATGAGCAGGTGTCCCAATACTTTTGTCCATATAGTTTACAATGATAAGGCATGTGAGCTGTGTGGACTAGCGAGGCTGAACAGTGCAGGTTTGTTTGCAAAGACACTGTGCACATCTTTTGCACAAAAATGGATCTCTATGGAACCGAAAGTGGTTCTTCTATGGCGTCGCTTAAAGAACCTTTTGTAGAACCTTTTATTTATATATATAAGTATTTAAGTATTTTTATGGATGGAAATCTGAAGCACTGTATCTAACTTTCTAACTTTGTGTATTGCTACACCTCTGAGCAACCCTCTAGTGCGGATGTGTGCATGCAGCCCCCTGTATGGCCTTTCTGAGCTGCAGTGTTATCCCAACAGGCAGTGATTCTATGGACGAGAACACTCCCATGACTGATCTAATTGGCTGAAATGGCTTCATGAAAAAAGGAAATCTGTTCGGTGCTCTCTCGCTCGCTCTCTTTCTCTCTCCCCCATATGGTGCGTCGTATAAAAGCCCTTTGTATTCATGATCTGAAATCTTTTTATCTGTGTCAGAGTGTGTGTGTGTGCGTGTGTGAGTGTGTGTGCGTACGTGTGTGAATAAGCAGAAAATGGTGGAGATACATTATGTTCTGGGGACTGAGGACAGCTGTTGTCGGCTACAGTTGCTAATGCAGAGAGCGACGTTATTGATCGTTCGTTATTACAGTACGGCGAAATATTATGCCCCCTTATGGTGTGTGTGTGGGGTGGGTAGGGCTTGTGGGGGGGTGCACATGTGTGTGTGTGTGTGTATGCATGTGCAGCTGTGAGTGTGTGTGAGAGAGTGAGAAAGAGAGTGAGAAAGCGTGTGTTTGTGAAACATGAGATTTCTTGATTACATTAAAGAGCTTTCATTTGATCCACTTGAGATGAAGCCTTCTGCTGTATCTGTGTATCAGACTTCAGTGATATCATCATTAACAGTGTTTTTCTGCCTCTATCTCTGCGTGTGTGTGGGTTTGGATGGGTGCGCGTGTGATACGAGCTGCCTCCATACAAATTAGTCAAACTGCTACTCACCAAGCAAGCACATGAACATGAAGCTGGAGAACTTGGTTACGGAACTTGCTTGTCCTCCAGAGAAAATCATTGATTTTGATTTTCTTGTTGTGTGAGAGCATTCAGCCACTTTAAGATGCACCCAGTTGCCGACAGAGACATATGTACACATGCACATATATAGCTCGTCTAGTATCTATAGAAGTGTGAGGAATTGCCAATCTGGAGCAAATAAACATGAACCTGTTGGCACCATGTGTTCTCTGGAACGGTGGATAGTGCTTCATCCAATACTTTTTGAGGGATCAGTTTGGGAGGTGGAGGTGAGGTGGGGTGGTCATCCAAGATCCTGACCTTTCTTATGCTGTTGTCGCTGAATGCAGTCAAATTCTCACAGCAAACTAACTCCAAAATCTAGTAGAAAGCCTCCTCCCCTGGACAGTAGAGACAGTTACTCCAACAAAAGCAGTATGATACCCTTGACTTTGAAAGGAACAATGAATGAGCAGGTGTCCCAATACTTTTGTCCATAATAATTATAATAATAAGAAAAGTGCTTTTCCGGAAGAAAGCTTCCACTTCCAGAGAGTTGCAAGACTGTTGCTATGTGGTCACTAGGAAACTTAAGTGAAACTAAGTGGTTTGTAAGGTATTCCAAATGGTTGCTATGGTGTCACAGGTTTTGGCTAGGATGTTGCCAAGTGGTTGCTGTGGTAACCCTGAAAGATTTATCCTCTGGTCCATGTTCCATCGGGGTCAGTGATGGGACCAGGAGGGGTTAAGCATGTACACTGTACACTGCACTTGGGGCCTGCATGGGACCCATGTTAAATTAGGGTGGGCTATAACAATGGGGCCCATTTGGGAAGCTCTGACTGGGTACACACCCACTCAGAGCCCATGCCCAACCTAGCCTACATGTCCCGCATGTTGACTGGGAACCCATGTGGTTGGTTAGGGCTCAGCCGTGGTAGCCTACCAGGGTACCTATGTATCGGACCCACAGCCTTGTGATCAGTAACCCACTGAGCCTCTACTGTCCCACTAATAACAACTTATAATCTTGACCTGACAATAATGAATACACCGATTACCCTGATCATATACCCTAATCATGTGCATTTTCTATATTGTCTTTCAGGCGTAACAATGCAGTGGACCCCTGAGCAGCCACAGTGGGCGGAGCAGCACTATGACATCACCTCCACCACACGCTCCCCGGCGCACAAGTTTGAAGCTTTCCGGGGTCCGAGGTTAACAAGTTCAGCTTCCTCCAGGGTTTACCAGCACTCCTGGGCCAACGATGACATCTCGGCCCTCACTGCCTCCAACCTGCTGAAAAGGTACGCGGAGCGATACTCCACCATTTTGGACCTACCCTGTGAGGGCGGACTAATGGGCTACCCGGAACCTGTCCTCTCTGCTAGCGTTAATGGACCCAGCGTCATTAGTGGAGGTCCGTCCCACCTTAACGGACGGAAATTGGAGGTGGAGCCTTGGCTGGAGAGCGTGTACCCACCGCTGGGTTGCATTTCTGAGCTGGTGCCCAAAGCGCCGTTGAGTGTGTCGGACATCTCGGCGAGTGTATGTAGCTCGCCTGTAGAGCCCAGTTTCTCCAGCAGTAGCTGCAGTAGTCAAACCAGCGCCCAGGACTACAGCAGTGCCCTGTACACCACCCCCTACCTGCAGCCTGTGGGATCTTACAATGGTCCTCTTCTCCACCCTGTTGCTTCTCATCCCAACTTGGTGCCAGCCTACAGTGCCAACACTTCGCCCAGCCTGCCCACTTATGGCTACCCGAATGCAGGATACCCTTCCCAGAGCAGTCTGTCACAAAGTTATAGCCCACCATCTCCTTCATCGGCATGCCTCTCTACGAGCATTGCCCCAGCCACACCTCTACCAACGTCTAGCATGAGTGGATACTCTTACCCAACCCCGAGTCTCGCACCAGTGGCCTCTAGTGCTCCAGATAACTCCCCCAGTTCCAGCAGCCTCAGCAAAGCTTATTACCCAGCCGGACAGGGTGATATGAGGGCGTTCGACGAATTCGGCTTCGGCGGTACCGCAGACTCAGACAGTCAGTCCGCCAGCAGTCCCCTGTACAGGCCACCAGGGGGCGAAGAAAGGCACAAAGCAAATGGGTTTGACCAGTCGACCAGTGCTGCATCACTGCCCTTCAAACCAGCCAATCACAGCGACTCGCTCAGAAGCCTCGAGTCTCTCACTGCAACTATGGGCGAGCCTGGTAACTCTGCACCCGGACAGTGCTTCGCAGCCACCTCCTGTTCGGCCGCCTCATCCAATGCATACTCCCCTGTCTCGTCACACACACACCTCTGCCTGGACACACACACTCCCTGCTGAGTCCGCACTTCTGAGTTTGCCCTCTTCGGAGGAGCAATGGAAACAGTATGAGCTGTGTGGTCGTGTTTTGGCTGTGAGGAGGTGCAGTGGCACCCCCTGCTGATCTGGAGTGTGGTGTTGTTGAGCAAAGCAACGGGAGATCGTTCTGGGGTGAAACCTGGACGTGTACCCCAAGCGCACACACGTGCGTGTGTTGGTCCTTGCGTTTGAAACGGGCTGTACAGTGAGACTCCGCAGAGCTCCTGGAGTGTAGTGACAAGACTGAGCGTGCTCAGTGCTGAACAAAGGTGCCAGTACGTTACTCCCTCTTCTACAAACTGTTTGCTGGAGCACAAATATATACGAACACAAGGAAACGTGGGGTTGCCAGTTTATTAAGTAGACTTACTCACTGTCCATTTTGGTAAGTACAGCTACCATATGGGTGCCTTTAGTAGGTGCACAGTTTGCGGTCTTAAATTAAAAGTATAAAATTAATCTCACTACTCATTACTCTTACTTCTACAACCAGTTCAAATCTGTACCAGCTGGAAACTACAAGAGAAAATCCTACAGCTTCTTACTTTTTTATTTACTAAGAAATTTAAATATTCATACAAATATTCATATAATTTATGATGAATCTTTTAAATATTCCAGGCGTGCAAAATAAACACACTTCTCGCTAAAACAAATAAAGCAAGGCAAAGCAAGTTTATTTATATAGCGCCTTCCGTACAGTGCGGTCATCCAAAGTGCTTTACAAATGAGAAAATGTGTAGATAATTTTTTGAAATATTAAATAATGTAGGCTAATAAACATGATTAGTCCAGTATATTTAATAGAAAGATAATTAAACTTGGATAAAAATGTGTTGTTACTTACAAAAGAAAAAAGTACTCAAAGTAACACCAGCCTCTAAGCTGTTAATCAATCTATGGGATATCAGTGCTAGCTAAAGCTACCCGAAAGATAAAGCCTAGGAGAATATTTAGGTTTGCTCGAGTCAGTTCCAGCACCCTGCCAATGAGGAACAGCAACAGAAACACCGCTTTCTCCAACTGAATAGCAGTCGTAACTGAAGAAATCTTGTTTTGAGGTCATACCAATCGCTAAGCTTTTAACCAGTCCTTGGGATATTCGTGCTAGCACATTTTTTAAAACCTGCAAGGAGTTAATAGTAACAAGTACCTAAAGCTACCAGCTGTGTTTACATTAAAAGAATGACTCTTTTGCAACCGCTTGCCACATTTAAATCATGTAAATTAAAAATGCCATTTTTTTGGGTGTTGTCTTACAGGAAAAAGTAATTATATGATTGTAATGTTATTTTGTACCATGTTACAGGAATTTAAACTGTAATGTGTAATGCATCATTTTAAACTAACATGTTACACTTTTACAGGAAAAAGTAACAGGACTGTACTGTAACTTTACTTTGTACCTTGTTACAGGAATTTAAACTGTATTGTCTTACACTCTACGGGAAAAAGTAACTACAGCACTGTAATGTTACTTTGTACTGTGTTACAGGAATTTAAACTGTAACCTGTTACACTTGTATTACAGGAAACAGTAACAGTACAGTGCTGTAACACGTTACTTTGTGGCGCGTTACAGGAATTTAAACTGTAACATGTTTCACTTATTTTGTACCACTGTAAGGTTACTGTAGCTGGTTACAGGAATTTCATTTGAATTGTATTACACTTCTGTAACTTTATTACAGGAGAACATAACCACATTACTGTTACATGTAACTTTGTACACGGTTACAAAAAATATGAGCATTTTTTGTGTCCATTTTCACAGTGCTTCCTACAGAAGGAGAGCTGATTTTGTCTCTGTTCCCGTCACTTAAGTCATAGTAAATAAGAGAGGAATCTGAAGTTAGATCAGTGCTCACTCTGGAAGGGTTCTTAAAAATGGAGGTGCCAAAAAGGATTCTTTGGAGACGAGCCACAGAAGAAAGACGTTTTGTTCTTAAAAGGACCTTTCAAGTAGAAATAAGTGGTTTTGTCTTAAGAACAATCAATCAAAAATTTCAAAGGAAATATTAGCATATTGTGATCCCTATCCATTAATGAGGGGGGTGAGAGGTTATAGTAATTGTAGAGGCTACAGTAATTGTAAACCTACAAAAAACATGCACGCTATGTCCAAATGTTTGTGGACACACTAGTCCCTGTAGAGAAGTACTTCCAATAGAGTAGGACTCTCTGGAGCAGATACACTTGAACCCTTGTTCCAAGAGGACCTTTTCTATGTTTTGAGAGATGCATTTCAGAGGTGATCATCCAACATCCTGACCTCATTAATGCTGTTGTGGCTAAATGCAATCATATCCTTGCAGCAGTGAGTGCTCTTCCAAAATCTAGTAGAAATTCCTGGACAGTGGAGACAGTTACTCCAACAAAAGCAGGATCAACTCTTTTTAATATCCTCAATTTCAGAAGAAACAACAGACGAGTAGGTGTCCCAATACTTTAATTTAGTGTACATGTTTGATGTATCTGATAAAATGTCCAGTAGGTGCACTTAATAAACTGGCAACTCCGTTTGGATACAGTGAGTGGGGCAGCGAAGGCCCGACCTACAGAACCTCCAAGCTTCTCATCAAGAAAGAGCAACGGCTGGAAAGATCAGCACACACAGAACAGGAGGATATGGAAAAGCGTGGACTGGCAGCCCCTGAGAAATGAAGTGATTGGTATACATTATACGGTAGCTGCCACAGACGCTGGGAGGCCCTGAGAAGCACATGATCTGATGCTGTTTATCCATTCCAGCCCTGGGGGCGACCCTGAACTGTGCCGTTCAGTGTTTCCTTTTTTGTTAACACAACAGTTTTAACTCACACGTCAAGGGGCTGATGTATGACTGCTGAGTTAAATCAGGTGTGTTTTAGTCAACAGGCTGAGTTAAACGATGCGGTGCAAGAGTCTCCAAGGTGTACTGATGGACTAAAAGCATCCATGATCATGCTCCCGGCCTGCCGAGTGCATCTACTCAATCTACTGGATGTGTGTGTGCCTGTGAGTGTGCCTGTGAGTGTGCCTGTGTGTACGTGTGTGTGTGTGTGTGGTTTTGTGCGGGTCATTAACTCTAAAATCAGATTCACTGTTGCCACAGGAGACATGACATCCTTTAACCACGCAGAGAGCTGCATTATTCCTTAGAAATGTATGTGTGTGGTGTGTGTGAGAGAGAAAGAGAGCGAGAGGGAGAGAGAGAGAACCTCAGGAAAGCCTTTGTAAATTTGTACAGTGCCTCAGATTGTCGTGGTGAGGGTCCGTCTGCTAGTGTTTCGTCAAGGCTTTGTGTATATCAAAAAAATAGTGCCACATTTATGTACCTCAAGCAAGTAGTGCAAATGGAGCTGTTTCACTGAATGTACAAAGATATTATAGAGTTGCTACAAAAAATACTGAGTGTTTGCTTGCTTTATTTATCTGACACATCCAGCTGGTTTACACCTCTGAAATGAACACCACTGACAGGTGAATAACACCGATAATGCACAATGGCATGTGTCAAGGGGTGGGATCTACATATTAGGCACGGAGTTGATGTGTTGAAAGCACAAAATCTGGACAAGCGCAAGAATCCGAGCCACTCTAACACGAGCTAATCTGTTATAGCTAGACGATGACTGGGTCAGAGCATCTCCAAAACATCAGGCAGGTCTTGTGGGATGTTCTTGATATGCAGTGGTCAGTACTTACCAAAAGTGCTCAAAGAAAGAACAACCGCAGTGGTCAGTACTTACCAAAAGTGCTCAAAGAAAGAACAACCGCTGAGCCAGTGACAATGTCTTGGGTACTCAAAGTTCACTGATGCTCATGAAGGCTGGTGCTAGACACTACAGGACAGCGTCAGAAGTCTTGTGAAGTCCATGTCTCGACAGGTCGGAGCGCAACCTAAACAATGTTGGGACAAGGGGTTTTAATAACAATGCTGTTATTATTTCATTTAAATTTAATTAAATTAAAATGCAGGAACACACATATACACAACACACCCAGATATCCATCATCTAGACTTGCTCATTTTTCTATTCATTAAAGCCAATAAAGAAACAGAAGATTTGTGTATGTTTTGTAAAGAATGGTGTAGTGCATAAGCATTACTGTCATACGGCAGTGTAGCATATCAGGGGTCATTAAGGTCATATAAATAAATAGTAATATCTGTGCCCAAATGAGCCACTTCACTGCTGGAGCATTATTTATTCAGGAGTGTGTCCTTCTGAGTGATGATGTGGGAGACTTCTGTATATAGTGTGTTCAAAATGTTAACCCTCAAAATAAGCTACAGGAATCTGTACGTATCTGTGTGTCTGTGGTGTGTCTGTACATACCAGACAGGCCTTGTTTTCTGCTAGATCAATAATGCAGTATGCCAGTGTGATTAAAGGAACAGTCCAGGGGGGTTGAACCTCCTCTTTATCTACAGCATACCATCAGATACCACTCAATATGTCATTTTACATATTTGCCCATGCGTAGTAAGAACGTGTTCAGTACTCAAGAACATGGTTAAGTGTAAGTGTATTCGAGATATACACAGCATAGCAATTCAGTGAACTGCTGAACAGACACTAAACAGATCTGAAACTGTGCCCTATTCACTATACCCCCCCCCCCCCCCCAGGCTTCCTGAGGCTTGTGACCTGTTGTAACAAGTGTTCAAACCATTGCCAACTCACAAAAGATCTGAAAAGTACTGGAAGTAATTGATGCCCACAAATCGGGGAAAGGTGGTAAGAACATAGCCAAGCATTTTCTGGTTGCGGTTTCTACAGTGTGGACTGTTATTTAGGGGAACTGTGGAGGTCAAGATGAGACTCAAAGACTGGAGAAAACTGCAGTTATGCTGGTAAGAAAGGCAAATCGAAAAGCCCTACAGAAATGCCAAGAACCTGCGGGAAGGTAACCTTACTCTGACCTTGTCACAAAACTCAAAATGCTTGAACCTGCTAGAAAAAAAACCCCTGCTCACTCAGCGGCCATCTTTGCAATGCCGATGGGGAGTTTTGTCCAATCACACAAGACCAGTCTCCCATCCAGTCTACCAAAATCAAAATTCGGGGTAGAATTGTTCGGGCTACTGCGCTTGCACATATCTCCACATAAAGGGGGCTTTCCCCACTAGCTCGTTGATCCTCCTCTGCTTGTGGAGAAACCAGCCAGCTGATTGCCTTTTTTGCAGAAGGACGGGACTTTATCCATAAACAGACATCAAGATGAGCCATTTTGATCATTCATATTTCAACCAGTAGCCGATCTTTTGATCCACATCTCTGCCTTGTCCCAAACCTCAATGCCTGAAGTGCCTGAATGCTTCAGAACATCCAGACAAACCAGATGAGTTCTGGAAACAGGTGCCTCAGACTGATAAAATCAAAAGAGCAGCGAAGGCATGGCTTGAGACAAAAAAGCAACTGCACTTCATGAAAAGAACACCCTGCCAGCTGTGAAGGTGAAGCACGGGGGGTGGGTCTGTCGTGCTTGGGGGTTGTGTTGACAGAACACGGCAAGACTGACGAATGAAATGGAGAAGAATGGAGTCCACAAATAAAAGGTTTGCTTTGTAAAGCTGTGGCTTCTGCTACTGCCACCAGAACCCCAGAGCATGTGGGCAGGGCTCCTCCCCTAACAAAGGCCCTTAGCAACAGAACTAATAAGAACCTGAGTTCCAGCTTGGGGGCGGGGCATTTCTCAAACATTGAGACCTGCCAGAGAGACCCCCCTCAGCTCCTAAGTCCAGTGGGCCTAAATGCTTTTTGCTGCGATGCCACAGACAACTGGCCGATGGGCAGGCGCTTCTATTAGGGGCTTCATTTTTGTCCTTGCTAATCGACCGCACACTACTGATGTGACGGACAGAGACTGAGACTGGGTTAAAAACATGCTGTAGTGGAGTGCTCCTTTTAAGGTGCTCATGTCCTAATGGCACGTCCGTCTCTCAGCAGCTCAATGACTGTAAAAGAGGGGGATTCGGCAGCCGTTTAATGAGTTTTGGCATTTGTCAGTGTTATTAATGGGTATGATATATTTCTGGGCGTTATGCTTTCACAGATTTTTGATGGACCCATTGTGATGCTGACGGTGCGAGTGTTGGAGGAGGACTCACTTCCTGTAGGAATCAGTGCTTCTTCATCTTTTCCCTTTTTAATTACGATGATCTTTCTCTGTTTGAACTTAAGAAGGCATCATGGTCTTCCTTTCCACTCTCCCCCCTCTCTCTCTTTATCTCTCTGTCTGCACAACAATTAAAGTGTGCAAAGTGATAATCCTCCATAAGTACCCTTAAATGGACAGCCTATGCAAATGAAGGGGGGGGGTGCACAAAGCCAGCAGAAGGAACAGAAAAATATGAATAAATTATGCAAATAACAAAAAGGATTTGACCATTTGAAAGCATAATGTCTCTGTAATAAGCCCACGGTTTGGGTTTTATGTTACTATGCAGTTATTAGCGACAGTGGCTCTCTCTCGCTTTCTCATTTTATCTTTAGCTCTCTCGCGCACGCACGCGCATACTCTCTCTCTGATGGTTTTGACATGGGGTGAATGACTAAATGCCAGAGCTTTGCAGGAGCATTGGTGGACGATGGTACATTTGCAGAGTAATTATGCGATGCACAGTATAGGAATGCCATTTAATTAGTGTGTGTGTGTGTGTGTTTGTTTGTGTGTGTTTGTGTGTGTGTGTGTGTGTGTGTACATAGGGAACTCAACTCATAGAGGATGCACACTTGGGTGTGAATTATGCCAAGCTGTTGCAAATAGACTTTTTAGCGATTCACACAACAACGCATATACACCACAGCACAGCTGTCAAGTATAACTGTCAGTATAGGTCTATGTCCCTCGCTCTTGCTCTCTCTCTCTCTCTCTCTCTCTCTCTCTCTCTTGCTCAGAAATAATATAACAATTTGTCTAATTATGGGATCAGAAATGAATTATGCTGTGTTCCTTTTGAACTGGGGCGTCCAAGTAGGACATTTCAACTGGAATGTCCCCACACGGGGGATTTCCTACTCGGAGGGTCGGAAGTTCAAAATCCGAGATGGCTTCACCGCACATCAACAGTAGTAAAAGCAGTAGTGTTATACAGTTTAGAAGCAAGTGGCCTCATTAAATCAGTCGTACACT
>NC_132884.1:7539794-7642294 GCF_030463535.1 Salminus brasiliensis
TATCCCTCTACCTCTCTCTCTCATTCTCTCTCTCTATATATGTATATATCCCTCTACCTCTCTCTCTCTATCCCTCTGCCTCTCTCTCTCTATCCCTCTACCTCTCTCTCTTTATCCCTCTTCCTCTCTCTATCCCTCTGTCTCTCTCTATCCCTCTGTCTCTCTCTATCCCTCTGTCTCTCTCTATCCCTCTGCCTCTCTCTCTCTATCCCTCTGCCTCTCTCTCTCTTTATCCCTCTACCTCTCTCTCTCTCTTTATCCCTCTACATCTCTCTCTCTATCCCTCTACCTCTCTCTCTCTATCCCTCTGCCTCTCTCTCTCTATCCCTCTACCTCTCTCTATCCCTCTGCCTCTCTCTCTTTATCCCTCTACCTCTCTCTGTCCTTCTACCTCTCTCTCTTTATCCCTCTACCTCTCTCTTTCTATCCCTCTGCCTCTCTCTATCCCTCTGCCTCTCTCTCATTATCCCTCTACCTCTCTCTCTATCCCTCTGCCTCTCTCTCTCTATCCCTCTACCTCTCTCTCTCTCTCTATCCCTCTGCCTCTCTCTCTCTATCCCTCTACCTCTCTCTCTCTCTCTATTCCTCTGCCTCTCTCTCTCTATCCCTCTACCTTTCTCTTTATCCCTCTACCTCTCTCTCTTTATCCCTCTGCCTCTCTCTCTCTATCCCTCTTCCTCTCTCTATCCCTCTACACCTCTCTCTATCCCTCTACCTCTCTCTCTCTTTGTCCCTCTACCTCTCTCTCTTTGTCTCTCTACCTCTCTCTCTTTATCCCTCTGCCTCTCTCTCTTTATCCCTCTGCCTCTCTCTCTCTATCCCTCTTCCTCTCTCTATCCCTCTACACCTCTCTCTATCCCTCTACCTCTCTCTCTCTTTGTCCCTCTACCTCTCTCTCTTTGTCCCTCTACCTCTCTCTCTTTATCCCTCTACCTCTCTCTCTCTATCCCTCTACCTCTCTCTTTGTCCCTCTACCTCTCTCTCTTTATCCCTCTACCTCTCTCTCTTTATCTCTTTATTTGACCTTGTTGGTGATGGTGGTTAGTGTACACTGCTGATTATGGACCATTACCTAACTCCACAAATACTGGAAGTGCTGTCCCCTTCCCTCTGATCTGACAGGGACCACACCCCCCTTTAAAATGGTGTCTCTCATCTGCACCTTACAAAACCACCGTGATGATGTGAACTGGTGTGCATTCTCCTCCTCCCTGCTGGCCACCTGCTCGGCAGACAAGACCATCCGAGTCTATTCTACCCAAGACTTCACCGAGCTGCCCTTTTCGCCACTGTCTGGTCATGGCTATGGAGTCCACTGTTGCTGCTTCAGCCCCTGCGGGCAGTATCTGGCATCCTGCTCCACGGACGCCACCACAGTGGTGTGGAAAATGGACACCGGGGAGATTGAGAGTGTTTTAGAACATCCGGGCAGGAGCCCTGTTAGAGTGTGTGCTTTCTCACAAGACTCCTCCTGGCTAGTGTCTGGTGCGTCAGATGGCTCCCTGGCTTTGTGGGACTTCCCCTCGAGAACTCTGTGCAGGTAAATAGTCACTGATTAGCATTACGTTACACACTCACACTCATTTCTAATCCTTGCTTCCATTCCTTGATTATGACGTAAGCATGTATAGTTGAACTCGTCTTATTAAACCAAAATAACCAAACAGAATCACAACAGTAGTGCATTATAAGGACAACACTTTTTTTAAAGCATTTTGTTAAACCATTCCACCACTATGGCCTGAGGATCACTGGTTTAAATCCTGGGTCATGCTGCCTGCCATCAGCATCCAGAGCCTGAGAGAGCACAGTTGGCCTTGCTCTCTCTACAGGTTGGTTGGTGGTCCCTGCTCTCCATGTATCACTTTAGATGCATCAGAGCTGGGTACCTGGCGTTTTCCTCCAGGTTGGTTGGTTGCCTGAAAGCATTAAATGTGGTAGGAGAAGAGCGCTAACGAGTGGGTAATTGTCCATCTAGAATTGGGAAAAAAGCTGTTTTATTCTGATAAATGACACTATTGCTGTTCCAAACTACGCTAGTGTGCCCCCAAGTGGTGAAAATTCAATTCTGTTGAGTCTATAACTCTGCCTCAATTGATGATGGATTAGTGAGGATTTCTCCCACTATTGTGTAGTGGTATACGAAGCACAAAAGTCTCTGATTGACTCGTTTCATCCTTGCCGCTCCTCACTAAGCCCCGCCTCCACAGCCTTTTTTTTATCAACCTCGTAACGAAAGAGTCATTTTCTCTCCTTCTCCATCACTGAACACTGTCATTGTGTCATTCATACATCCTGCCATGTTTCCACTTCTGTTTGGGTAACTGACACTCCTCTCTCTCCCCCAGGACCGGTGCCGTACCAGACACTACGATGGTAGCCTGTTCTTTTACCCCCTGTGGTCAGCTTTTTGCTACAGGCTCTACATACGGAGACCTCCGCATCTGGGACCTGAGCATGAACCAACTCCATGCTGAAAAGTACGCCCACGACCTCGGGGTCACCTGCTGCCAGTTTGCTCCACAGATAATGAAAGGTATGAATAATGTTAGCTTTCCTGAAGCTGTTTCTCACTATCCTTGCTTTAAGCCTCAAATCCGAGCCCGTCTTTGACCTTTGTCTTGAACTCAGTAAAAGCACTCAATGCTTTGATGACCTTTTTTGACTGGGAATATTTATGTAGCTACTAAACACAGCAACACATTATCCACAGGCTGAAGATTTGATCAAGATGAAGATAAGAGATTCCTGCAGTACTAGTGGGTCTGCATCAGTGTAGTGCTTTGTGGACTTAAAGCATATGTAATCCACTGAGTGGACAGAAGTATATGGACACTGCTTATTATTAGTTGGCTCCATTAATTGCTAACAGGTACATACATCAGTGTAGACTCCAAAGACAGTCATTGGCAGTAGAATGGCTTGTACTGAAAAGCTCAATGACTTTCTGCGTAGTGCTGTCTATGATTGCGAAGGGTCAGTTTGTCAAAGACTTGCAGGATGTTTCAGGATTTGAATGGTTTATCAATATTTAGGCTGTATGTATCTTACTGTCTAGTGACCAGTCAGGCCATTACTGGTTTAACATCTTCAAAATCTCTCTTTCTCAGACATGGCTAGTTCTGTGGTCCAGTTTCGTTTGGCGTCCTGTGGTCAGGATTGCTTGCTGAAGATCTGGCTTGTTTCTCGGATCTCTCACACAGGTAAAGTTCCTCTGTTTTGCATGACTGCTGTCTGGAGCCCAGAATGGGAGACATACTTAAACTTCTTCTCAGCATCTACTTACTGACAAAGCTCTTGTTTTTGCTCAGCAGGTTATTGAGTTTGCACATTACATTTTGATATAAATGCACTGTGGTGGCAAATGGTCCCAATGTGAAGAGTGTGTGACTTTCTACTATTTGTTTCTGAAGTGTTTGATGTGATTGATGATTGCTCGACAGGTTGTAAGATGCAACTGGTGCGAACTCTATCTGGTCAGTCTGCTACAGTGCTCTCCTGTGCCTACTCTGCAGATGGACAGCTCTTAGTGTCTGGGTCAGTATAACGGAAACACACACACACACACACACACACACACACACACACACACACACACACACACAGTCAAATGTGATTACATTTTTTGCTGCAGTGTAATTTTAACTTGCACTAAACTCATTACTCCCACTGTCTGGGACAGAATTCCTGAGTTTCTAGTAGGTCATGAGAACTGCATGTAGATTCCGTTGCACCTGCAATGCCTTGCCACTAGATGGCTCTCTGTGCTTTTGATTTCTGCTGGTTTGGAGTAGAAGTGAATCTGTTGGCACTGTTTGTGTGTTTGTGTGTGTATGTTAATGAGTATTGCTTTGTTGTTCTTTCTCTTGCAGGTCTATGGATAAGACTGTTGCAGTCTATGAAGCTGTGAGTAACTGTGAGCTGTGAGAATTAATGAATGGGCTATTTCTAGCCACTCATCCATCAAAAAGCCATAATTAAGATTCATTCACCGCTTGTACTCATAAATAATGTTATGTGTTGGAAATTTAATTTGTATAATTTTGTTTTGTGGTGCAGAATGATGGGATGTTACTCTACAAATTGAACCAGCATGAGAGGTAAGCTCGTCCTCTCTATCTCCGTCTCCAGTTTTCTCTCTCTCATGGTTGAAATCCTGCCCTGTAAGTGCCCCTCTCCCCCTGTCTCTGCGGTGCAGGTATGTGACGGCCTGTGCTTTCTCTCCCACTGCCCCGCTGATAGCCACTGGCTCCATGGACAAGACGGTCAATGTGTGGAGGGTGGAGGATGGCAGCGGTGCAGGTGGGTGTACAGATTTTGTTTTGTGCTTTTATTTCACAATAATATTCAAAATTACTTACAAACAAACTACACCTTAGTCAGTATAGAAGAAGTGTTATGCGAGAAGGGGTATCCTTGGCTCCTGGGCTCCCCCTACAATTGCGGAGTGTAATTTGCAGGTGGTGTTATGCCGGAACTAAACCACGCCCCAAACTCCTCCTCCTATCTTAGTTCAACTCCATGTCTAGCAGTCGTTAAACCCACCTCTGTCCCCTCTCCCACCTCCCCTTTCTTCCATCACTCAACACACCGGTGGAGGTGAGGGGTTGCTGGTTCATGTGCAGACGAGACAACTGACCTGAAATATCTAAAGATCTGCCCTCCTGTTCCATGTCCGGACGAGGTCCGCACTTGCACATCTCAGCTTGAGCACCCCTTATGGACTGCTGTACACGCGGACAAGCTGAGATACAATTGCTACATAATGTTACTTTAAGCTAAATGTCATGCAGCTGACTCTGTATGGGTTTGTAGAACAGTCTGATTCTAATGGTTTAACCGAAAAGCTCTGATTTCAGTCATTTATCTCCTGTAGTGTTGAGATATAAAGGATGTCTTTGGTTTTATAATGTTTAGTCATTTCAGATTCTCTTCCGCTCTCTCTCACTCTAGAGTCTGGACCTGCAGGCAAATCTCTTCCAGGTGAGTGTAGCATGTACATGTGTAAACTGTGACCACATCGTGTACGGACAAGAACAGCACAGCACAGCAGGATTTTAATTCTCAACACACAATGCCTTAATAACATGGCCCCTTAATCTCTGTGCAATATCTTGCCTTTTGTATATTAATCAGGTCTGCTGCAATCATTTATTAGTTTCCTTTCTGCAGAATTGCTCCCTACCCCACAAAGTGAGCGTCAAGCTGTGCTTCTTAATGTGTTTCAGTTCACCAACCTTTTCTGTGTTTATGCTTTCTTTCCTAGATGAAGCTGCTTTTGCCTCACATGAAGCAGGTAAGAGACAGGAAGAGAGATCCATGCCATTTTTTGTTAATTAACACGCAAACACACACAGACACACACACACACACACACCTGCCAACTGTGCAGTGAGAAATTACTAAACGGTGGTCATCTGAAGGCATTTGTGCTGGATGTGGTCTGTAATTAGCCTCAGAGGGCCAGCGAGTGATAAAGAGTGTGATAACACCAGACAACACAAATGAGAAAAGAAGGAGATATTTCATTTCTCTTGTAGCTCATGTCTGTTGTCCGATGAGAGGATCACTGACGCAACTTGTAGACAGCAAGCTACAGTCACAGCTAGGTAGTAACTAATTAATTGATTGAACACTGATGTAACTGATACTCGTATCTGCACCACACACACTTTCTTGTCTTTCGGTGGTCCCTTACCTACATTCAGTTGGTGACAGTCAGTAATTCTGTAATCTGCGCTACTATGGTGGCAGGAGTGTGAGTTGCATAGCTCTGGGGACCTAGAATTGTGATTGTGGGGTTCAGTACTGTATGTGAGGAGTTTGGGGTGATCTTACCCTGTTCATGTGGGTTTCTACATGGTGGTCCAGGTTTCCTCTCACCTCCTAAAAACAGGTGAATTAACTATGCTAAATTGCCCCTTTGGTGCGAGAGTATGAGTGAATGGGTGCATGTGGCACCCTGAGCTGGACTGATGCCCTGTCCAGTTTTTTCTGTCTTGTGCCAAGTGATTCCAGGTGGGTTCCAGACCCACCACAACCATGACGAAAAAGTGAGTAAGAACATGGAAGGATGGGAGTTTAAGTTCAGGAAATGCCTGAAAGCTGAGCTGTAAAGAGTCATTTGGGTATTAATCTATTAATATTAATTCCAAAACAGCAAAGCAGACACACCCAGCCAACAGTGGAATGAAAGACTATGGAAGTACGAGAGAGCAGTTGTTCTTAATATTGTGTCCAAATTTGATCATTAATGGACTTCATTAATGCTTCAATCATTAATGCTTCAAAATGACTTGGAAGAAAATGATAAAATAATAAACTAGACTTTGACTGTATATGGATTATGCATTAGGGCCACCCGAGCACCAGAAGCTGCGACCGATTATGTCACCAGTTCAGACCATTTAAAAAGGAAGTGAATTCCCATGCCCGGAATGCCGTTAGGCGTCAGGAAGTTACAGATTTTGCAGCAGTTGTGTTCAGACATTTCCCCCTTTAATTTCCAGCCAGGGCAGTAAACCGCACAGATTAAACTCCTGATGCGCTTAGAGCCATCACTTCCTGTTGTCGTGTCTCGCAGGCAGGAAATGGCCGGGTCACTCCAGGCTGATGGTGAGCGAGTGGTCGGAGGATGATGTGTCGTCATGGTTACGGGAGGAGGGGCTGGAGAGTCTCATCGACACGTTCAAGGCCAATAACATTGATGGCGCAGAACTGCTCTCACTCAGTAAGGAAAGCCTCAGCACGGACCTCCATATAGGTGAGGACACGTGCACTCACGTGCACACACACACACAAGCCTTCTGTGCCCCATTCACTCTCACTGTACTGCTGTAAGCTCTGTATTCTATTCTCCAAACACTGCACAATTAATTGGCTCCTGGTTTCACTGTGTGGATAAATGCCCACTGAGATTGTTTGTCTTCCAGGTATTACTTAGTAATTAAAGGCCTGTGCTGACTGTACAGTATAAACAGCTAGATGTGGATGCGCAGAGCTGTGCGCTTATGGTCAGTAATTATACCCCACGCTCTGCTGAAAGAAAATGAACGACTAAAGCTTAACCAGGAAACATCACATCAACAGGAATGAATGAAAACCCTATCGCAAAGAATTACACAGAATTATGTAATAGTAATAAAGACCCCCTGTGACTACCCATGCCCCCCCCCCCCCCAGACGGTCTTGCAGGAAATCTTAGATCACGGAGGTGAATTGTGAAAAAACAAAAACCCGAAAAAACATCCAACATAAATTGTAATCCTAGAGATTGTGGCGAATGTAAACATGGGATTTTCAGGGTGTTACATAAGATTCCTGCCAGTGTGCTGTGGGCCCAGCGAGAAGTGTGTGTGTTTTAAAAGCTGATTACTCCAGCTGAAATCCCCAAACCAGCAGCCTTTTACATAATACGTCTACGATATGCATTTCTCCCAATACCCCAAATCACTATCCAAATGTGGCATAAGAGAAAAATCACCCTGAGTATGATGTCTGTATGTGTTTGTTGGCTTTTGTTGGCATATGTTCCCATTCTTTACCCTTATTACCAATTCCATTTATTTCTGGAGACTGACTTTTTTTGTAGAGGTTCAAAATCTGCTTTTTTATTGTTCTGAGAGCACCAACAGCTTCAGCAGTTTGATTGTGATTTCTTTTTTGTTATCTGTTTCCTTGTAAGAGCTTCTTACTTCAGCTCCACGTTCTTTCAGACCCACCGTGCTGTTGTCTTCTCACAGTGGAAGGATGGACAATAAACACCTGTGGATGCGAGAGTAGAACTTGATTTTTTTTTTTATCGCTTTCGCTGTTTTTTTGAGCAGGGCAGTTTTGGTGGTCTGCCAGGTCTTGCATGGTTGTTAGGGCTCCCATTTTCTCTAAATATTTGAGTCTGTTCTTTGAACTCCAGTTTATGGAAGCTCCTGTTTTTTCACTTGATTTCCTGTGACTGTGTCCTTCTTATGCAATCTAATGTCCTGAGAAATATTTCACAAAAAATGAATTGAACTTGTGCTTGTCATTTTGACTGGAAGTTAAACGAATCAGTCCCATATGACAAAGTGGTGGAGCATTCATAATAATATCAACACACATGTTAATGATGACTGTTGATCTACTGTGACTGAAACTGGCTGGTAGACTTGACTTTTCTGTGTGATATTTTGCCCTGTCAGAGTCGCTGGGCATGCGCAGTAAACTTCTACGGAAGATCGAGGAGTTGCGTATGGCGCCAGTGTCCAACGGAATTCCTGACGAGTTCCTCTGCCCAATCACACATGAGATCATGAAAGACCCAGTGATTGCTGCTGGTGAGACCTTTTGAAATCTTACTTTGTTCTTACTGTACTTTGTTCTGCTGGGTTTTTTTTTTTTTTTTAGTTTTTTCATTCTCTGAAACATCAAGGGCATGACTGAAGATAACTGAGTGACAGATCTATAGTTAAAACCCCCACTGAAAGGCCTGTGTTTTCTCTGTGTTGTATTAGATGGTTATTCATATGAGCGAGAGGCCATTGAGAGCTGGATCAGCACCAAGAGTCGCTCCAGTCCCATGACAAACTTGCCACTGCAGACCACACTGCTCACCCCCAACCGCACCCTCAAAATGGCCATCTGCCGCTGGACCAGCAGCCAGTGACCCTCTGCGCACTCTCCTGCAGGTGTGCAGAGCTGAAATCTGTCTAGCTGTCGCCCAATAGCAACTGCTGCATTTTCACTTGAGATTAGAGCTTTAGGCCTGCAAATGTGGAGTGAGTTGTAGGTTGGAGTTCAACAAGGCCACTCAACCTGCTCTTTAGCTTCGGAGCTTTACAGAGCATGCTAAATAATCAATGATCCTCAAGGCCACTTCAGCTGCTCAACTGTAGAGCGGCTTAACACTAAATCTACAAGAACAAGCTCAAGTACATGAGCAGACGTTCTAAGCCCAGTCTTAGCCCAGGATTGCTAGCTCCCGCCTCGCTTGGTAAATATGGGCTTGCTGGGGGTCTTTGGCAGGGATGTAGTCGAAACTCTTTAAACCGTTCTATTACTAGAATATCCTGCTGTCCCTTCCGAATTCTCGTTGTGCACTGAGCCCAGTTTCTTATTTATGCTTCGTAAAGCATTTCAATTTGCTGCGTTGTTTCTAGGAAGTGGTGAATATGTGAACGTCAGGCAGAAATTAGGGATTTATAAGGGTCTTTGTACATGCATGGCTCTGAGCATCCTCATGTACATCTACAATAGTACAGATATGAGCACAGAAAAAAATGTGGTCTTCATGGGATGATTTTTGGCGACTAGAATCCAAAACGTGTAGTAATTGATTATGCTGCATGATTTTTAGGGACCACATTAATCAACCTTTACCATATGCACTTATCTAGACTCGCCAGAATGTGAAATTCATCTTTCAATAAATAGCATTTAAATATCACGTATTGCCATGTACATACGGCTGATCTGCTATACAAGTTCCAGTAACATTTAGCTCAAGTAATGACTTTTCTTTTGTGCCATATTTTATTACTAGCTCGTAGCTTCATGAGATGGATCGGACTGTTGGGAATACGCAGCACCTTAAGAGCTGTGTAAAACACTTAGTAAAGTGTAGGAGGCTGGGAATGAGATACTACACAGAGTGCTTCCTTTCCCAGGTTAATGAATGGTTATAAAACTGTGGTTGAACATCATATGATTTACTGGAATGCAATACAGTCATAATAAAGCATTAAACCCAATAGGATGGTTGAGCTTTTTTTCATGTCCCTCTGGACATTGATAGAATGCATTAAATCACAGCGTCAGCGATGGTAGTCGACTGAAAATCAGGTTCAGTCCATGTGTGACAACCATCACAGTTCAAACTGATCAACACATCACAAACTGGGTAACTTATGAACTCAGTATTAATGGATTTTTAATTGAGTGACCACTTCGCCATATGTCCTGTATTTACTTATAGCCAAAGACCACGTGCATCTTAAAATTGGGGCTTTATTGTAGCGTTATGTGGCGATGTTGAATACAATCAGTAACAGCTTTATATATGGAACCAACTGCGAATAATATACATATAAAATAATCTTTTCCACTCAACCTACCCCTCTGAACCTGAAAATGGATTGCTTTGTTTAGAAACCATTCCTCTCATGCAAGTAAACCAGAATTCTCCACATCACACACCTTGCTCAAATCTCAAAAGGTTTATAATAATATAATATATAGCTGTGCAAAAATAACATATATAAAATAGAATGTTTTAAACAATCGACTAAGCTGTAGGCGCCATAAATAAATTAATTAATACATTAGCAGGTAGAGAGAGGATTATAAGGAAATATACTGTACAGCACGCTCCTCCTCATTCTCTCTCGCGCTCTCTCTCTCACACACATGCGCACACACACCTTCACACAGACAAACGATTTGAATACACATACACACAACCACACAACATGTCTTAAAGCCTCAGTCAGGAATCGCAAACTGGCAGAACTGCAACAACACAGGTTTTCATCTACCATTTAGCTTAGCCACGGTCTGCTGCTTCCTCAGTTCCTGAATGGGGCTTTAAAGTGTTTGAATGTCCTTATATTAGACATTCTCTGCCCTTATAGAAGAGTACTACAGTAAACTCTTTGCTTAAATGTATAATAATCATTACAGTTATGCCAATACAATCTTCACCTCATTGCTGCTCTTTTTAATGTGCAGGTTAAGGTTCTATTAGTGCAGCTCAGAGAGAGCTTGGTTGATCCTGGATATAGTCTGTCTTACAACTGTTGTTCTATGCCATAGAGGTAATGCTGAGGCCAAAGCGAAGCCTGATTAGTTGAACAATTAGTCTTCTTTCGTTTCATGGCGGAATCAGTAATTGGTATTGACGTTAAGTTGTCAAATATTGAAACCTTGTCCATTTGATTTTAACGTAGAGTTTGTGCTTTGTGTGGATGTGCAGAGCAGCTTGGGCAGCTAAACATTGGACTCTATGAAGGATCGCTTGGGCTTGATGGAGCTGATAAGAATGGGGTTATCCCTTGCGAGGCTGGCCTGCTTGTGCTTGCTCTCACTGTAGTGCTGCTGCAGGCCCAGGTTGGGGCTGCTGTCTTTATAGCCTGAACCGGCTGGGTGAGATTTCGAGTGGAACTCCCCTGGGTGCGTCCCGTTATGGAAAGGCTCTTGGCAGGTGTTGTGGCCCACAAGCCCCTCTGTCCCGAGACCCTGCCAGCCGTAACTATGCATTGAATTGCTGTGGTGGCCCTGGGTGGCGTGGTGCCCCTGTAATTGTTGCTGCTGCTGGAAGCGTGCAGTCTTGTCCATTACACCCATAAAGGGGCGTGGCTTGTGCTCGGACGACTGCCTGGCGGAGTTGTCTGGGGTGGTTGCAGCGTTGTCGTTGGCGATGGAGCTGCGGTTGCGCCCGCCGTCTGAGAGGTTGCCGCTGGAGGCCAAGCTGCTGGAGGAGCTGGACACTCTGACGCTGCTGCTCCTGCAAAACTCCCCTCTGGATTCTACAGCGGCCTCTGTGGCCAAGGGAATGGTTTCTACATGCCCCAGGTGACCAATGCCGCCTCCCTGAACATCCCTGAGCAGCTCCCTGGTGCCTCCCAGAGCTCCTCTGTCCATGCCATGCTCTGGGACCAGAGGACTGATGTCAATGCAGGGCCCTGCACGGAGTGAGGCGGGCCTGTGGCGGCTGGGCCGGGGGCTGGAGCCAGCGCTCTGCGCCGTACGCAAGTCTGGCTGTAGGGAGCTGCAATGCTCTCGGCTCTTCATGCTCTGCGCCTGGCGGGAGGGGAGGCGTCTGTGGGCTGCCCGGCTTGAGGGCAAAGGAGAGGTGGACTGGGCATCCTGCACAGCCAAGCCCAAGGAGTCTGGCAGCGTTCTGCTCTGCTGCCAGTTTTCCTTTCGCTTCTCCTGACGAGAAGGCTCTTCATTGTTCCTCTCCACCTCTTCCTCCACTCGCTGGGAGTGCTTCTGGCCCCTGCTGTCAGAGGCCTTTTCATGCACTCTGATGCCTTCCTCCTCCTCCTCCTCTTCTTCTTCTTCTTCGTCATCGTCATCCTCCTCCTCGTCATCGTCGTCTTCTTCATCCTCATGCTGTGAGGGGTAGGGGTGCGAGGGGGCATGTTTAGTGCCTGGACGTTGTTGGCACTCCTCCTCCACTCGGGCCAGCAGTCGTCTGATCTCTCTGTTACTGGGACACAGACGCGCTGCCTCATAGAGATCAGAGAGGGCTGCAGCGAATTGCCTGGGAAGAAAATTCATGCATTTCATACTTGGAGTAGTAGAGCACAGTGTTTCTCTGGTCCTGGAGTAACCCTTTCCTGTGGCCACTATTGGTAGGCATTTACATTTTTTTTCCCTGCTCACTCAAGTGATTAATAAATCTGAGGACACCACCACCTCCCCACACATGGGAGACTAAGTTCAATCCACATCCAGGCAGGAATGTCACTACTACAGCGACACATGTGTTTCAGGTAGACTTATATTCGTTTATCTTGCTTTTTTTGGAGTAACTGCCAGCTGTCCAGAAGGCTTTATGCTAGATGTTGTTTTTGAAGCATTGTTGTGAGGATTTAATTGAATTCAGCAACAAGAGCATTAGTGAGGTCAGGATGTTGGATGATCACCACCCCACCTCATCCCAAAAAGTTTCTCCTTGCTCCAACACATCAACCAAACAGCTAACTAGCAAGCCCTTGCTTTTTTAAAGTTGGTCTTTCAGATTCAGAAAATCAGCATCACCATTCTGTCAACATCTGGAAGTTAGATTAATATATTTACATGATTTACAGCATCTGCTGTGCTATTATTGGTCATGTATTTGGCCACATATAAAAAGGTCATATGAAAAGAACTTCAAATGTGAAGAAAACAGGTGGAGGTTCTTACCTGCTGCTTCTCTTAGCACGAGCACGAGCGTAAAATGCCTCATATGACTTTGGCTTCAGTTCCAGAGCTTTAGTGGCAAACTCCTCCGCCATGCCAAAGTCCTGCAGAGAGAAGAGAGAGGATGAGTGGAGAGTGAACAGTGTGTGTGAGAGGTGGACTGAGAGGGAAGGCAGTATGTAAGGACAGACAAAGGGACAATGTCCATTAATCTGAACTATAGGGCTTTTTTAGGTGTCCCACTATTAACTATTAACAGATGTCCCCACACACATATCAGCCTTTTCTCTAATTACCCTGCCTCTCTTTTCTTCTCTCCCAGAGGAACGTCTAGAACACTAGAACCTTGTGTAGATAAATAACCAATAGAAACATGTTATTGGTGAGAACCCAGAGTGAAATAGCAGATAATGAAATACTTAGAATGCTTAGAATTACTTTGCTTTGGATTTTCAGCAAGTCTCTCTATGCAGTCTCTCTCTCGCTCTCTCTCGCTCTTTCTCTCTTGCGCTCTCTCTCTTTTTGTCTAAATCAGTGATCAGCAGAGGCTTATTGGGATTCTGTCCTTGAGTAGGAGGTCAGAATTACAGTGAGGAACCGTAACTGCCAGGGATAATGATGCAGTTTAAATGTTTAATGACGGCATTTCGTATTAAAACGGCCATTATAACTCTTGCTGCATCCTTGCCAGCGGGTGCTGGAGGAAGTCAGTGTAATTAAGCAAACACACATACACATCTCTCTCCCTCTCTTTCTCTCTCTCACTCACTCACATATATAAACAATCATAGGAGCAGTTTGAGACTGAACCCTTTCTAACACTGGACCCAAGTCAAATAATTAACACTGAGAGGATTATAAACTGTAGTTCATACATTACATATAACCGACCAAACAGCATATTAGGATTTACATGCTGTGCAATGTTGTTAAATGCTGTGGTTTAGTAGCTGGCTGTAGAGCAAGGGAACTTTACACCTTCTTCGGTGCAGTGACAGTGAGGACCCACTGCACTGCATAATTTCAACCATTCCTGACCCAACATACCGGATCCAGCTCATGAAGGGCTTAATTATCAATCAATGAGTTAAATCAGGTGTGCTGAGCCAGCAAATACAAGCACAAGCTGTGCAGAGCTGTGGCTCCCCAAAGCAGGATCAAGAAACACTGGTATGTAGAGGTGGCTGATATAATGTCACAATAAATTACACCACAATATGTTTTTCTGAGCATGTCGTAGCTGTCGTCACTTTTAAAGAACCCAGACCAACATTGGCCGCAACAAATCGCACTGTTTTACTGATGCATTGTCTGATCCAGCCTTTCGGAGCTCAGAACAAGGAAATTTTGTGCAATGTGTGTCATGAAAATGTCTGGGTTTTATGATCAGGTGTGTCTGAATGTGTGCATATATTTGTGCAGTACTGCTGTACAGGGACTTGCATTGGTTTTGCGGCGGCAGCGGGACAGGTTGAGATACAAGGACACCCGCAGGTCCCGAAAAGCCTTCAGGTCCTCCCCAAAGCCTTCTCTTGGAAATTTCCTCAGTGCGTACTGGTACCTCTGAGCTGCTTCCTTCATCTTCCCTTTCTGAGGATAGAGAAAAACGAAGGACAGTGCTTTTAGCGGGGGATTTTTCAGAGCTTACTAACATAACCTTGCGTTACCATCTTTGCTCCAAATCCACACAGAACATCCTCTCTCAGCTTTGTCTTAGCCTCAGACACTCTGCCCACAGAGCAGGTGTTGGTTGGCAGTTTGGTGATCTATTTTGGAGAATAGCTTTTTTTTCACTATAGACACTATAGTCTTACACTCTCGCTGAACTAATAACAAACACTACACAAGCTGTACTGTTCATGTCTTATATTGAGCACATTGAGTAAACATCCACAGTGCAGGCTAGAAAAAGTAAGTGGACCTTCAAATTCAAAAACTTGTAAACTCCCGATAGCAGCAATCACCTTTACCAAACATTTCCTGTAGCTGCAAATAAGTAAGTATTTGTGTCTTCCAAGACACAAAGCTTTGGGTCATTGTTATGTTGCATCACCCAATATATCTTTAGCTAAAGGTCATGAACTGCTGACTTCATATTCTACTATGAAGGTTTTTGATTCAGCTCTGAATTCATTGCCTTAAGGATTGTAGAGTTTCCAGGCCCCATGATGCTCCCTCCACCATGCTTCACAGCTGGGATGAGGTTTCAGAATTGTGCCTGAGTGAATGTGTGCACACTGAGCAAAAACAGAGTCATACTGGCACATCTGGCAGTGTGCAGCTCTGAGCCAGGCTGTTGACTAATCCTTGAAAAAGCTGCAAAGTTATTGTTTCTTTAATTTATTGACAATGTGTTTGGTAGCAGCCATGTGTGATATCACTGACTAGCAGTGTAGCATGTGTTGCAACAGGGCTGCGTTGACTACAAAAACTGTGAAGTTCACATCCTCAACACATGAGAAAATGTGAAGCAAGAGCGCTAATCTCAGCTAAAATCACATGAGTACCTACGCCTTATAGACAGGAACGGATCAAATTAACCACCTGAGGTACCACCTGATCATCCACCATTACTATCCATTAAACGAGGTAACAACTCTAGCCACAGCTGTTACACATTCGTATGTTTTTTCACATTCACCTGCCCCTACACGTCACGCCAAAAAAACACAGTGCGGCCGTTTTCAATGACAATCCAAAGCAGGTCAGTTTTGGCCATATTAAGCAACAAAACCCACCAGACTCCCAAAAGCCTGGCGTGCAAGAGTACCTTATACAACAGGTTGCCCTCCTCCATCAACTTCTGCAGCAGAATGATGAGGATGTCTGGCTTGGAAGTGGCCATGGCCCAGGCAGCATTGCCTGTGGGAGAAAAAGAGCATAACAAGGCTGTTAGCCTCCCACTCACCTCCTCATCTTCCTCCCAGACCATGAACAAGACTGGCTCAGGAGAGTTACCTAAAGCTTGTACCTGATCGATCATAGGGCGACGTTCTGTAGCCTTTAGCAGCAGGACAGTGAAGGCAGGAAAGAGAAAGAGAAAGAGAGAAATAATGAAAGAGGAGTGGAGAAAGCACTCTGGAAGAGATCTGACCCACATCTGCTGTACAGAACTGTGTCTAATTCAGAACTGAAAAAGCTAAACCTGTTGGAGGCTCTTAAAGCTGATTACACTTCTGATGCCTCTTTATATACAGAAAACTCTAACACAAAAGAACAGACTGCAAAGTCACCAACCCTGAAAGAGGGAGAACTGAATGTGTCTTTTGGAAAACTTTATTGGCAGCTTCTCTCGAACAGAAAACGAAGTGCTGGTTTTGGAAGAAAGCTTCAGATCTAAAATTGGAAAGTAGGTCTTTTAAGCTGCCCTGTAATATTATTCGAGCAGAGGAGGAAAGGGGAAAGAAGTTTGGCTGAAGGTATGAACCATGCAGTATTAGAATAAAAAAAAAAACCTTCACAACCTCTACTTTTCCTCCTATGCAGAAGCTAAATGGAACACCCAGCTAATGCTAATTTAGAACACGGGCCAGCGTGGTTGTTTTTCAGTGGTTCAGCGGTCGTTGGACGCTACTCTTAAATCCAGCCAGCATGAAAACCCTTGGAAAGCGAGGCTAGATTAGCTCCAGCTAGAGCAAGATGTACTTTTTGCCTTTTCTTTTTTCTAGCCCTACAGTGCTTAACAGAGTCCCCTCACTCCCTCACTGAAAAGACTTTAAAAGAGCTACAAGAACTTCAACCAGGGTAAGACACTGCCATGAGCAAGGCCTAGATACACTAAGGAGGTGTGACAAATCAATCTGTTGTTAGGAGTCTCACAAGGGAAAATAAAAAGACGGCAGTCAATTCTATGCAACAAGCGAGACACATTACAAAGACAACCAAAAGAAATGGGTGATCCAAATACATTTGATGGGCTCGAATAACGAGTATGCCTTTTAATCTAGAGTGACTCACAAATGCCATTTGCAGGGACATCCCCTTGTAACAAGCTAGGGTTATGTGCTTTGATCACAGTTTATTTATGTCTGAGAGCAAACTTATGACCTTCAGGTGCAGAGCCAAGATGTAACCACTGGCTATACTACCTCTATATTTACCAAGGCAAGAGCGGGAGTTTATGATTATTGATATGCTTTATTAAAAACAGATGTGCAAGCTTCTGGACAACTTGCTGTCCAGTAGGGAGGTAACGGTTCTGTGTATTTATACTGAACAGTCACGATACAGGCGGTTATGGTTTGGTGCATGCAGTAGTACTGATGTGGACAAATTTCACAAGCTAAAAGCAGGTAACGTTTGGATCTGCGTGGTATTGTGGGTATTGTAGTGGTTTTACGAGTACCGCTATAGTAACTGTAATACTGTCTCCATCCCCCCGCTCTTACACGCCTTCGGGAGGAGAGGGCCAACAAAAGGAGGGGGTTTGCAGTTTCCGGGTGGCCCGAGTAGTTGAGAAATGAACCGCAATTACAGTGTTGTTGTGTATTGTGTATTCTCTGTGCGATTGCGTGTACTGAACCGTGACCACCTGAGGGGAGAGGTTTATGATGAACCTGCTATGTACAGCAGTGACAGCCAATCAGATGAGGCAAAGACAAGGCGATTGGCCTTCTCCTGCAGTTCACACTCTGTGACTTTGGGTTAGGAACTGAGAGCTATTTTGCTATATAACTCTGATCCTGGTGGAACGCACGCTAGAGGTGACAGTCACATATATCACCAGTGTCCCACTTCTAGAGGTTCTAGTGGCTCGGCACAGCATGCTCAGGCTCCAGTGAAAATTTGGCCTGGTTTCTGTTGCATTTAGGACTCAGCAGAGGAACAGAGCGCTGCGCTCTCATGGTTGGAAAGAAAGGCGGGGGGGGGGGGGGGGGGGGGTGAAAGCAGAAAGATCGGCCACGTTCTGGATTTAGAATGGCCAGGCCCCTCCTGAGAAGCTGATGCGGGTGTTCTAGATTATTCGTGAGGACAGCGCAGGGGAAAGGCCCAAGGGAGAGCCGTGCAAATGTGTGCCGTGATGTTCCTGCAGAGCTACTCACCCAGCTTGGCGCCTTTCTTCAGCAGGGTGACCACCACCGAAGTGTTGCGGCTGCCGATGGCGCGGTCGAGGGGCCGCATGCCACTGTAGTCCATGTGCTCGATTACGGCGCCACGCTCCACCAAGTAATGCACCTGCAGCAGAGAAGATAAGCACTCAGAATGTGTATCAGACATGACTGTACCGAATACAGTCTATATGCATGACTACAGCAGTGCCGTCTATTGGACAGTGAAGTAAAATGCACCTGGGATACAAGAAAATAAAAGGAGGCACACACACACACACACAGCCATCCATATGCTTGATTCAAGTTGCTCTGTCATTTGAGAGCAGGCCCTGAGGGACAGAAATGCTGTAGTACAATACAATACCATACAGCCTCAATGTCACTGTGCTTAATTAATATGTGCTTAATTAATATACCAAGCCTCATTATATAATACAGCTTTTCTATATTATACCTCCACCCACCAACATAGGCACACTTCCTGGACTCCACAAGAGACATCCTGTGGTATGTGGCACTAAGACGTTAGCAGCAAGTCCTGTACTATTATAAAATACTATACTTTTATAATAATGAATGAGAAAATTAAATATTAGCATGGTAATATAATGCACATTCACAACCACCCCTTAATTTTACTACATCGTATTAAATAGATTTCTCAACTATGTGAATCGATACACCCCTTGTGACTGATCTGAGTCATGCTGAAATTAGAACCATGATAATTTATGTCTGGTCATATTAAGCACAATTTATCAAATATTATTAAAAACAATTCTCCCATCAAAGCAGAATGACTTTCTGTCCACCTCAAAACACCTTCTGATTCATGTTCCACCTCCCACTTCCACCACCTCCACTTAACATTGTGTGAAAACGCTCATGAGCCCAGAGGCCCTTACTGATACAGAAAAATTCATCATGATACATAAAAATGCACTATGATTGATTTCCACTTCACATTGATTTTAAAACTGTTTGAAATGGTTCCGGGGTTAAGGCTTGCATTGTATGTGAATGCTTCCTATACAGGTATAATCCTGGTAACCTGGTGTAAAACCAGCTCATACACACTCTGAAAATGTCACCTGAGGACTACAGCTGCAATCTGATTTATTTAGCCCCATTGCAAATTAGATTTATTTGCAAAATGTACAAACTTTCAGCTGTTCCCAAAAAACCAATCAAACAAGAACAATTTAAACAGCTCAACACAACTGCTATTACCAGAGCTTTCTTCAAACTCAACACAAAATGCTACTTTGAACCCCTAAAGCGGCTTATGACCAGCTGGTGGGACAAAAGTGTTCTTACAAGCCAAAGAATGGCCCCACCAGTTTGTACAGTCCCTGTAGTAGTTACTGAGTGATACACCTTAGTGTGTAATAAGCCTGGCAAAGTTAAGGGGTTAACGACGACTGCAGTCTCAGAATTATTCAACCTCTTCATGACAAGCAGCTTTAGTACTTGGTAGAGACCGTTTTGCTGAACTGACCTGCTGCAAATGTGATGCACACCAGCTTCTGACATCTTGGTTCATTCCTCATGTGCAGTGTCCTCTAGTTCACTAACATTCATGGGTTTACACGCTGCAACCACCTTCTTCAAATCCCACCAAAGATTTTCAAAGGGGTTTAAGTCTAGAATCCCTAGAATCTTCCAGGACTTCTTCTGAAACCACACCTTGGTGGACTTTGAGGTATGCATGAGATAATTGTCCTGCTGGAAGGGCCAATGACACCCAAGCTTCAGCTTCCTTACAAAAGACACAATGTTTTCTTCAAGGATTTCTTGATACTTGGTTGAATCTACTTGCTCTCCACAGGCTGCAGGTTTCCAGTGCTGGAGGAAGCAAAGCAACCCCAGAGCACAACTGAGCCACCGCCATGCTTAACTGTAGGCAAGTTGTTCTTTTCAGCATATGCTTCATTCTTCCTCCTTTTTGGGCCTATGAATCAGTGGTATATCTGGAGGAGGAAGAATGAATGAAATGTCATGTCTTCTTTGAGAAAGCTGAGGCTTGGGAGTCGGTGGACCTTCCAATAGGACAATACCTTAAAGTCCACCAGGATCTGATTTTAGAAGACGTCCTAGAAAATTGTCTTTGAAAATTTGTTGGGATTTACAGAAGGTGGTTGCAGCAAAAGGGTGCTCTACTAGGTACTAAAGATGCTTGTCATGAAGGGGTTGAGTAATTCTGACTGCAGTAGTCATTAAAATGGCCAATTTGTTACATTAAATGGGTTGAGCTATTTAAATTGTTATTGTTTGTTTGGTTTATTGCTGAAACTAAGTGCATTTTACTAATAAACCTAATGCAGAGGGGTGTTGCAAATTGCAACTGTATGAGGAACCTGCAAAAAAAAAATCAGAGGCGCCTAAAGCATAGGCCCTATCCTCCCTTTTCTTTTTTCCCCATCACTCAGCACAATGCTAACCAGTATGGGCGTTTGTGGGCTGATGTAACAGAACTGGCAGTTAGTGTTCTCCTCCAGGCGAGGTCAGCTCTCCCCATTAGCAGCAGTTTGGAAACATGCAGTGTCTGTCTTTATGTGGCTTTATGTGAGGAAGGAAGCATGTGCCAGCTTTCACCCTCCCAGCACTGGTAGAACTGTGTAATAGGGGGAGGCCTAGCTAGTGGGAGGGAATTGGGAAAATCTGAAAAAACCCATATACAGAACATATTTGCATACAGACAGGGAGAATTAACGCACTATGTCAGCATCTCCATAGAAAGCTGCCAGATCCAGTGGGGTGCGCCCGTTCTTATCTGCATGATCAATCTGCGCTCCTCTCTCCACCAGAAATTCCACCACACTCTTCTGGCCCTTCAGACACGCCCAACTCAGTGGAGTCAAGCCCTCCTTATCCACCGCTGTCACACTCGCTCCTGCAGGGCACACACAAACAAACACACAAGACACTCAGAAAATGTTCCTGTTAACTGTGAAACTGGTTAAAATTTGGGTATGTAGACCTTCTGTTGGCTGCAAGGTCAAAGGAAGTGGCCCTGTGGTCAGATGACTCACCCTGCGAGAGGAGAAAGTCCACAGTGGTCAGGTGACCCTCGCTGGCTGCCACCATCAACAGAGATCGGCTATGTTTGTCACAGGTATTTACTTCAGCACCATGCTGCAGCAGGAGCTCTACTACCTGAGAAGGAGAGTAGAAAAGAGAGGAAGATGTGGAACCGGTATTAAAGAGGTGAGTTTTCAAATTCAAATGCAAATTTTTTTGGTGAGAATGAAAATGAATGGTCCAGTCCCACCTGTGTGTGCCCATGTCTCACAGCACTGAAAATGGGGGCCACGCCCCTGCGGTTTGGCTGGGTAACTGTAGAGCCCTGTTCCAGAAGAAACACACAAGCCTCCTGCTTGCCCCGCCCAGCGGCAGCAGTCAGAGCTAAAAAGATCATAATATAAAAATCACTTAAACTTACTCCGCTCTAATAAAGCGGCAGGTGGGATCTGTTTGGGTTAACACCCTTTTTCCACACGGTTCATAGACTGTCCTTTAAATATTACACAGACGTATGTAATAGGTAATAGTGCCTGTGTGCAACGCACCGGTCTCTCCCCACAGTGTGTCATGGCCATCAATCTGCACGATCAGCTCGTCCTTGTTCAGAGCCAGCAAGTTTTTCACCACCTGAATGAATGTATATGATAATGAATCAAACTCAAAATACAGAGGTCGGGAACAGAGATGTTTCTCGGATGTTGAGTTCAGACATAACTTCCCAAATATTAGTTTGGTTTACATTCAAATTCTAGAGCATAAACACACTATTTAGAATTTTATTTGAAGGCACTGACTGATACATTAATTAAAATACATTTTGGATAGATTAGTATTTAAAAAAAATGTTTACTGGTCTTTAATGGTAATTAAACATTGTTGCTAAGCATTAACATACATTAGGGATGTGGAATTATGTTTGGTCCTTGGTTGGTTGTGTTTGGATGTTCATATTCGGGCAAAATACACAGTCATATCAGAGTATTATAATCACCTACCTAATGGTGGGAACAACCACCCTTGTCTCAGATGACAGTGGTGAGACATCATAGCATGGACTGTATTAAATGAGGGAGGGTTAACTGGTCCACAGTGGTGTGTCAATTGCTCTGTACCACTCATCAAGAGTCGTCGTTCCCCTCTGGCATCTGTTATGCCGTTGGCAGGCACTCAATGAGCGAGAAATCCATTCTCAGTACACCTTTACTACGGCGGCTCAAGAACATCCCACAAGGTTAGCAGTTTCCAAGATGCTGCCTGAGCCCATGATGTTGGTTTTGCACTCTGCTCATTTATACGTGCAGCAAACCCAGTCACATGGCATCTGTGACAATTTGAGTTCATTTCAAACCAGGGGTGGTCATAACATTCTGATATGACTGTATTTTTCTTTTCAATTTAACATTTCAAGCTCTTGTCAGTGGTCAGATGGTGGGGCAGAAACAAGTCAGTTGCTAAAAAACAAGCATTAGCAACATCAAGTATGACTTTGAACTTGAGTTCAGCTTACAACTGGCCACATGGGGTAGCTAGATGCAGTACCCAAATGTGTGATATTTTGTGTACATATACTCCTTTTTCTTGTTTTTTGGGGTTTGCCACCCAATTTCTTTGGTGATGCATGACTGTGTTACATAATCAAATGTGGGTGTTCATATGCATTCCATACAGAAAGCAAAGTTGTGTGTAAGTGTTCTACCTGTATATGTCCCATACTGGAGGCAGCAATGAGTGCTTGCTGCAGTACTTTGCTCTTAAGGCTGCTGTCAGAGCTCCAGTTCTGCTCTAGCAGATACTGCAGTATCTCCCCATGTCCTCTCAGAGCAGCATGCACTACAGCACACTGACCACTTTTATCTGCATGATCCACCTGATAATAGCACACATGGAAGTGTATTTAGTCAAGATATGAGCATCATTTATATACACACAGTTCACAGTCTTATAATTCTTGTTTGGGACATTTCACCCATTCTTCTTTGCTAAAGGCTTCTAGTTCTGTGTATAAGTCATGTTGCATGCACTGCACATTTGAGGTTTATCCACAGATTTTTGATGATGTTTCGGTCAGGGGACTGCGAGGGCCATGGCAAAACCTTCAGCTTACAGTAGTCCATTGTGGATTTTGAGTTGTGTTTAGAATCATTATTCTTCTGTTTAGAAGCCTTCCTCTTTTCATCTTCAGCATTTATACAGACGGTGTGATGTTTGTTCCAGGATTGTATTATATGTAATCAAATCCATTCACCAGTGAAATTGTCACTGGCCGCAACACAAGCCCAAATGATGAGTGATGATCGACAGTTGGAGAAGTGTTCTTTTCATAAAATTCTGCACTGTTTTTTCTCCAGACATACACTATATGTCCAAGGGTTTATGGAAACCCTTTCTAATGAATGCATTAAGCTATAAGCTTTATGTTGCACCCATTGCTGACACAGATGTGCAAATGCACACACTGCTTATCTAATGCCTGTTTAGAAGTACTGCCAATAGAATAGGACTCTCTGGAGCAGATAAACATGAAACTATTGGCACCATGCCTGCTATCGGGCATGGGCTAAAGGGTTAAGAAGGCCTGCAGCATGGAGCATTTTTCAAGATTCTTTTTTTTTTTTTTGCCATGAAGGTCACATTTGTGCAGATGTCGCTGCTCAGTAGAACAGTGCACAACCACTCCACACAGAGTTTAATAAATCTTCTTGAAGGTTTCATGCCGTCTGCCAGGAGTTTTGATTTACCTATAAGCATTTTATAAGCTGTTTACTCCGTGACCTAAAGTTACAGCCCTAAAAAGCTAATTCAGTTCTTTGGGATAAGTTACCTGAGAGCTCAAATCTCATAGGGCACCCAAATGTTTGCATAGCTCTTAGTTTTTTTGTTTTTTTTTGTTGTTTACAGTAACCCAGAAACATGTATTTTCCAAAATGTTCCAAAGTGCTACACTGACACTAACACGAATATACATGAATGTAAATGCATGTAAAAAGCATCGAACTGAAGTACTTGTTGTTGCTGTGTATGAGATGAGGGTGGTAAACAGTGGTAGATGCTGCATAATTGTGACTGACCTTTGCCCCTTTTCTGCAGAGCAGCGTGACCACCTCTAAGTGCCCAGCGGCAGCAGCGTGACACAGGGGAGTCATGCCACTCTCAGATACCCCATCCATGGGTGCCCCGAACTCCAGCAGCAGGGCCACCATTTCCAGGTGACCCAGGTGAGACTGCACACACAGCACCGGGGCACTGTTGAGCACCTCTGTTCGGTAACATACACTCGCCCCGCCCAGGATCAGTAGACGAGACACCTGAGGAGACAGACAAACATACTTTTGCTCATTGCAGCCAATTTTAATTTCATCAGTCCACAAGACTTTGGGCCAAAGATCTTGTATATCAACGCTGTCACACAAAACCCTTCTCCAAAAAATGGTATAATCTCCAAATAATCTCCAACATTTTTACTTTATAAGAGCCTTTTAATGGAAAAACTTTCAATGGAAGTCAGTGTAAAAATTGGACCACTTGACATGAAGAAAGTCAGGAAGACTTTTATGCACCAGGTTCCAAAAAGCTTCCACTTTTTAATAATACCACTCACAGTCGATGGTAGAAAACCTCAGAGGCAAGGAATCACCAACTGACTTGTTACAACGATGGCATCCTATTACACCACCATGCTGGAATTCAGTGAGCTCTTTAGAAGCACTCATTCTTTCACTGATGTGTGTAAAAGCACACTGCCTGGCTAGATTCTTGATTTTATACAGCTGTGGCGATGGGACTGAATGAAACACCTGATTTCAATAATTAGGAAATGTGTCCCAATAATTGTGTCCACATATTTCATTATATTTCTGGTTAATATTGTAAACTCTGCAAACAAACAGTAATTGTGCCTCAACATGTGCCCCAAGGATGTGACCTTATTTACTCTAAAGAAATTAACAAAGCCTGTCATTTGACCAGTGGTGCCCAAATTTTAGCATACACCTGTATGTTCAGAGCCATTTGATCCTATAGTAGCAAAAAAAGGCTGATGACCTGCTCAGTTACTGCACGTGGTACAGGTTTCAAGGACATTCTCAGCTCCTATCTATAAAAACCCAAACATCTTTTTTCCTGCGTCCTGGATTCGAGATAATGCACCTGTGTCTCATCTTAATTTTTCCATTACAGTCAAGACGCTCTAGTGTAGCGATGTAATCAGCTTCAGAGAAGCACACATGCACATACACACACATGCGCGAAGACACACATTCAATTTCCTGGTTACAAAAACGAGTGAAAAGCCCAAGTCCGCTGGGCCCCAGAGTGTCAAACAGAAGAGGAGAAAAGGAAACTTCTCTTCAAAACTAAACCAACAAAACTCTAGTGTTTACCTCCCCGAGGCATGCGGGAGTGAGTGAGTAAGCGGCCGGGCGCGCGCGAGAGAGAGTGCGTGTGTGACGGAGCGGGAGTGTGTCCTTCTGCTATAAAAAAGCTCTCCAGCTGCAGACTTGAGCAACAAAAGAGGCCGAACATATCATAAGATCCTTTTTAGCATACAAATAGCTTATTCCGAATTCATTTAACGGCAGAACGCATGGAGTCACCGTTAGCGATCATGGCCAAATGAAAGCGGGCGGCTTCTTTTGATCAGGCCGGAGAGCTCGCCTGGTAATGGAGGCTTGATTAGGAGGCTGGATGAAGCAGGATGCGTTAAAAGCGGAGGAAACAGAATCTCATTTATTTATCCAAACACCACAGGAATTAATGAGCGCCTCTTCAACCAGACGGCTGTCAAGGACGTTGGCGTGCGCTCACATACACGTACATACGCACAAGCGCGTACACCCAGAGTGACACTCATTCCATTAAAACAAGGAAATTACAGGCAGAGAAGTCCAGACTACAGCAATTAACATATAATAGAATTAATTAATAAACATAATTATGTAAGGCCCTTTTTCAGTGTGCCTCAGTGTTAATTACTATGTTCTGTGTGACTTATCAAATCCTCTTCACTTTGAGTGACTCTGACATTCACTGAGTTACGGCTCTCCGAGTCAGCTTTGAATGTGTCAGAGTCGCTAATTGGTTGAGTGCTGCTTCAAAGGGCATGACGGGAGATAGGTCACACTGACCCCAAAAATGGGTTTGATGAATGATTTTTCGCCTAAATGTGACATAGATCTGATTTTCTCTGAGCTGTGTGAACACACAAATGTCCCTTTTCCAATCAAATTTGAGTCACACTGGCTTTATGCTGATCGACAGCTCAAATCTAATGGGCAAATAATTTAAGCAGGACTGATTTTGCGCTGTTTATGCAGTAGCAAACCTAATGGCCTTCCAGGTGGATCTGAATGGGTTTCAAATCTGGTTTAACTCAGATTCAGTTTGTGTAGTCATGTGGAGTTTTTCATAATTGGGTTGAACAGCATTTCTTGACGTCAGGATTTGCAACAAGCAATTCATACAGTTGTTTGCTTTGTGCACCATGGCAACAATGAGCCTTCTGGAGAGTTTTCTCAAGAGATTTGTTTGATGCTAGAAAATTAGATATCAGTGCACATTTTCCAATTGCAATAATTAGTTCCTGTTGTAGCTCAATAGCCTCTTTGTTTAACACGATAATAATGGTCATTGGTTGGTGCAACAAATCTTTGCAATGGCAAAGACAGTCTCAGAAAAGTGATTACAAGAAAACAAAATTCGATATTTTAACAGAGTCACACTTCCATTTTTGACTAGCAGGGTTTTCACCGGGTATACATTTAGGTAAATAAAAAAGTTTTGGGGTTTTGGTTTTACAGCCCTGTTTTGGTTATGTGGAATTTGCTCTTTAATAAAGAGACAACAGTGTTCTTGGTACACTATTAATGAAGTTGCACCCATTGCTGACACAGATGTGCAAATACACGCACACAGCTTGTTTAGTCCCTGTAGAGAAGTATTGGCAATAGAATAGGACTCCCTGGAGCAGATAAACGTAAACCTATTGGCACCATACCCAATACCCAATAGGCGTATGAAGCCCGGCAAGCATTGAGCTGTGAAGCAGTAGAACTGTGTTCTCTGGAATGATGGTTAATGGTACTCCATCCGATAGTTCCCTGGACAGTAGTGACAGTCACTCCAACAAAAGCAGGACTTTAATACCCTTGATTTTGGAAGAAACAATGAACAGGTGACTGAATACTTTTGTCCATAAAGTGTATGATAAGATAAGATAGTCCTTTATTAGTCCCGCAGTGGGGAAATTCACAATGATGAGTCAAGGGGTAACAGTTTTGGGGTTTTGGTTTTGGTGCATGATATGTCACTTCACGTGTAAACTTTCCAAACTCATCCCAGGTCCCAGGTAATTAACTGTAGTGCACTGGGTCTCTTGTGGGTAAATTGCTGAGTCGGCTTTGATTTTGACCTCAATTCGTAATAAACCCTTACTGAAGGTTAAGAATGTAAATGCGTATGTGTACCTTGACATTTGGTGTGTAGAGGTTTCTGAGGGAGGAGAGAGCAGCAGACAGACTGTCTGTACTGTTACTGATCCAGACGGCCTGAAGAACACTGGAGGACACACCCGTCCTCTTACTCTGTCCCTGAGAGAGAAAGAGAGAGGGAGTGAAAATGTGTGAAACTCAAGTGCCATCCCTAATTACCTCCATTAGGTGCTAAATGGAGGCTGAAATGCAAGATTTGCAAGCCAATTAGGTTGTGTATGTGCAAGGCAGAAATTGTCAGCCTGTGTGTGCGGCAGTGTGAGTGTGTATTCTACCTTGAATATGTGAGCTTTGAGGATGTGGTGACCCAGCTCCATCGTCTGCTGTCTGTTCAGTTTTCCTTCTTGACGGGAAAGCATGAAGGCCATCAGGGCGTGTCCACTCCTGTACATAACATAATAATAACATAAGTTCCTAAGCTTATATCCTATCAATGCCATCCTCGACAATGTATCCCTCTACAAATATCCGAATTACTCTATACTAGAGCTGGGCAATATGATGATATTTTATTGTATTGTGATTAATTTTGTAAGCGTTATGCACAATATGCTTTTCCAAGCATATTGAGGATACTGTTAATGCTTTAAAAACACTGATCAGCTGCAGGTTTCATTACAAACACTGTAATTAGGCTGGTTTAGTGCAGCAGACGTTTAATAAAAATCACTGTATTCAGTACAAGAGAGTATCTGAATAATAGTTTTTAGGAATCTGTTGCTACTGATATATTAAGTCTGTGATTATGTATCGTGATGAATAACGCGTATAGTGAAAATGTCCTTAAATATGTTACACAGTATATTTGCCATGTCGCCCAGCCCTTCTCTATACACTGTGAATATATTTTGCTTGTGTTTGATTTCTCCTTTACGTTAGTTACTACATCCCAAATTACACATGTATTAAACACACATCAAGGCCTATTGCTTATATGTGTGGTGTAACCGCCTGAGTGACAACAGCAGTATAATTATCACCACTATCATTTTATTTATTCTCTCTTTCATTCTCAGCTTTTCACTCAGACTCTCAGACCTCCCTGTGGAATTGTTGTTGCTCTTTTAACATGAAGCAAAGTCTCAAACTCCCCAGAGACACACTGGTGCAAACACTCCACAAAAGAAGCTTGGAGTGAAAGCGGTGCCATTTGCTATCCAAACTGAATGCAGGCGAATCCCCAAGTGGGAGAACCTGGAGGCAGGAGTTCTCCCATTCTCTTTGAATAAGTGACAGTCTACACTGCGTTATTCAATAGTCCACATACATGCCTGCCAAATCAGAGAGATGCTCAGAAAAAGTGTGTGCAGTCATCACCTGAGATTGTGAGACTGTCATGTGATAACAGTCAGCAGAAGCTGAGGGTGAAACTATCATTCCAAGAGTAAGGAAGTACTTCAGCCACCACTGTTATATTTGTTTATTTTTCAGAGATATTCCAACTAATGAAAGGAGAAGTTATGAGAGCAGATGAGAGATGAAGTAAAAGAACTGAAAGGAATAGGATAGAGAAAAGGAGAGGAGGGAAAGAGAGAAGGGTGAGAGGAACAGAAGAGAGCAGGAGAGGAGTGAGAAGAAGAGAAGAGCAGATACAATAAACAAAGACTGTAAGAAAGCTAAAATAGGAGGACATAAGAAAAGAGGGTTGATAAGGAGACAGGACAGATGAAAAGAGGACAAAGTAAGAAAAAAGAGGACAGAAGAGGAACAAATAGGAGACAGGAGGATAGAGGATGAGAGGAGGAATGAAGAGGACAGAATAGGAGAAAGAAGAGAAGACATGGGATAGAGGGTAGAAGAGAAAAGGAGATGAAGAAGTGGACAAAAGAAGAGAGGAGAGGACAAAAGAAGAGAGGAGAGAAGAAGAGAGGGAGGGAAGAGAAGGTAGGAGAAGACAAGAAGAAAATAAAAAAGAGGACAGAGAGGACAAAAGAAAGACAAGAAAATAGAAGAGTACAGAGGAGAAGAGAGTAGGAAACAATGGGAGAGAAGAAATTAGAAGAGGACATGAGGACAGAAGGGGAGGCCTCAGAAGAGAGGATAGAAGAAAAGAGGAACGAAGACAACAGAGGATGAATGAAGAGGACAGAAGAGAATAGGACAAAAGAGGGAAGAAGAGGAGAGAAGAGAGTAGGAAACAACGGGAGAGAAGAAATTAGAAGAGGACAGGAGAGAAAAGGAAAAGAAGAGAATGGGGGAGATGAGAAGAAGAAGTGGACAGGAGAGAAGAAGAGAAAAGAGAAGTGGAGAGGAGAGACATGGAGAGAGAAGACGGGAAAATGAGAGAAGAGCGGGGAAGAAAAGTAGAGGAGAGAGAGAGCTTCTTGTCTATGTGTCTAGACTATGTGACTGACACTGTATTTGCTTCAGCAGATGCATCCCCATCCATTACACCGTGTCACACTGGCTCTGTCTGATTACATGCTGATTAATGCCGTCTAGACAGCTTCACGGCAGAGGACGGATAAACCGCCATTCTCCCGTTCCCGCTCCCTCGCTTCTGGACAGCACATCTCGTACATGCTGTGATTAAACAGAATCTCCTTTTCTCTAAAAGGCCACGCATGGCTAGCGATTTTCTCCACCAAAGCGCTGGGCCCTTTAAAAAAAACAAACAAAAAAGCACACGCTCCTCATATCTGACCTGCGTTAAGTAGGCCGTGCTGAACTAGCTCAGCTTCCTCTGGTGCACGGGGAGAGACGCAGCAGTACTGTAACTCCATTAGGCTTTGCTTGCTGCCGGGCTGAGCACGGGCTGGCCTTCGACTAAATGAGAGCGGTGAGTAATGTGTGTGAGGGTGGGCAACTCGCTGAAGAGCTGGCAAAATGAATGGGAGGGATTCAGAAGAGTAATTTTGCACCCACACACAAACACACGCATGCATGTACGCACAGAGACACGTACACAGTGGATTTCTCTTATGCACTCATCACACTCCAGTTTGAACACGATGAGCAGGCCGGAGTGCCTCGCTCCATGAATGATCGCGATGACCTTACACTCGCCGGATATTTACTGCAGTCGGCTTTCAGCCCCTGAATATCTCAGCTCTACCAGCTGGGAGGATATTTAGTTACTTTGCTGCAGAACATTCCCATAACCATTCCATGAACAGGTCATTTGCTGTCAAGCACTGTCATGACAGATTATGGACAGTAACATACAGTGGCTTGGGAACCCAGGAGATCTGAGTTCCTAGATAGCTTACCAAGGCCTCAGACCTTAGACATTAGTGTGTTAGGGCTGTGGCATGTTCACACTCATTGTTAGGAAAGGTGAGGTGATGAGTACCTTTTTGGAGGAAAGGCATGTTTGGACAAAAAGGGAGCAGAATTTCATGAAAAGGACATCTTTCCAACTGTTGAGCATGGTGTTACAGAATGGATTAAATTAAATAGCAGCAAATTCTGCAAATATCACACTGTCTTGATGAAAGCTTGATGGCTTTTTCCACAGTGGTGCATCAGCATCTGTCTAGCTTTAGGCTACAGGTGCTGAAGAAACTGCCCATTGCCGTCTACCTCCTTTTCATAAAGGCAGTGGTTCTATGTCTATCTTGAAGAATCACCTGAATGCTTAAAGGGCTCATTGCCTGGTTCTTCTATTACAAGAAACTCTCATTATTGGCATTTTATTCCTTGCTGAAGTGACATCATGACTCACCTGGGATCACACAGGAAGTCGGTGCTCTCTCCGTCAGCCCTCCAAACCAGCCACTCCCTGAAAGATGGGTGGTAGAACATGCGCGTCCGGTCGCGCCGAGCGATCAGGAAGCAGGAGAGAGCCTCCATGCGCTGCTGGAAGTCGTTCCACTCAAGCACCCCCTTCAGGCTGCCGGCATTGAGCGCCCGGAACAGTTGTTCGTCGGTAAGCGGGTGCAGTGAGGCCAACGCCACATTAAGCACGGGCAGCACACGCTCAAACGCGGACGCCGATGGGAACTTCATGTTGCACTGCAGCTGGTACAGCTCGCACAGAGACACAGGTATGACCTTATAGCTGGAGCTTTTTATCACTAGGTGGCCCTTCTCCAGCAGGTCCAGAGTCAGCTTCAGGTACAGGTAAGAGCCCTGGCTGCGGGCCACCAGGTGCGAGCTGAGCTTGGAGACGGCCGCCGGCTCGGCCTTGCCGTTGATGGCGATGTTGCTGAGGATGGCAGCGCTGTGCTCCATACGCTGCTGCAGATACGAGTGCAAATCACCCATGATTGCCTTGTTGTCATGGATGTCGTCCAGGGAAATGATGGGGAAGGGCAGCAGGCTGGTCACTTCCTGCAGAAGAAGACAAAGTTTTTGTTTGGTAATTTGGCAAAAAAATTCTATATGCAAAACCTACATGTAACCAGTCAGGCCAGGCATATTTTTTACGTTATAACCTAATGCTTCTCCCAACACTAGGAGGTTGAGGACAAGTGCATGCCTTCCTCCGATACATGTGAAGTCAGACACTGACTATTCAAAACTATCACTCGAAACCAAGGCACTGAGTTCTGAAATCACAGCCAAAAGACACCAGTGCAGGCCAGTATCACAACGAGAGTGATCAGGGGGAGAAAAGGCCATCTGCCCACCCAGAGAGAGCATGGCCTATTGTGCTCTCTTAGGCTCTGGCTGCTGATGGCGAAGCAGCATGACCCGGGAAAGCTCCAAGTTCAATATTAAACCATAGCCTTTACTAAAGAACCCACTAATTGGAATAACCCACTAATTGGTGGGTTATTCGCATCCATTACTTGCTAGCTACATTAGCCAGCTCCAGTGCAAAACTACAGAGGAATATTTCAGACAAATTTTGATGGTTCCTCTACCTTTCTTCCCAAATGCTGGGTTGAGGCTGTTGGGTGACTTCGCTGGGTTATTTCCACAGTGCTGGGACATGATTTGGGGTTTGTGGGTGGCTATTGTGTAGCCAAGTGGCTGGGGTTATTAACCACGTTGCAGTGATAACTAATACAGGATAAATAATCAATCATCAGCGAGAATTAATATTTACATTAATTAACAGTCTCTAAACATGTCAGCTGTAGCTGATTTTATGACATTTGGCAATGCACCTGAAAACTGTAGCTGAAAAAATGATGTTTAAGTGAATATAAATGTTATCTGTGTTATAAATTATTGTAGTTGGCATACATTAGCCAACCAGATGAGTTACTTAGCTCACCTAGCTAGTTAACCAAACAAACCTGGTTAGACTAGACTTTATATCACTACTCTTGATGTTTGGTACGTTGCTCTGGAAACAGTATATCTAACTTCATGAACAGTTTCAGGCATCCAGTTAAAAGTAGTTAATTTAATCAAAATATGAAAACATAGAAAATCATTTATAATGTTAAAATTAGAAAAACAGAGATGAACAACCAAGTGCTGGGGCAAATTAACTCTATGTTGCATAACTCAGACTAAAGACTGCTGGACTATTCATATAACCCAGTGATGCTGGATCAGTTTAACCGAGCGCGTTATGTTAAATCATAACCCAGCTCCGGGTTGTGGCAATCATCCAAAATGGGTTCTTTTCAACCCAGTATTTTCTAAAGGTTTTGATCTCTTTATGAATTACTAAAATATCTCCCTTGAAGAGATGACAATCATAGAGAGTAAAAAGAGAGAGTTGTTTTTTGCACCCAAACTGAACATAGGACAATCAGGATTTTTACTGGAATGTATTTTAGTACATTAGATCATGCTAATGCCCTCTTAAAGAACCAGTCTAGTTATTTAGGTAACATTTAGGACATTATAATGCCCTTGAAATGCATTGGTGATTTATAGGCTGCATTTTACAACATTAATATTTGTTAACCATTAAATTAAGCATTTTCCAGACCATTTTATTTTAGATGCATCACATGAAATCTTTGGCAAATGTTTTTTTTTTTTTTTTTTTTTTTAATCAAATACAGGGCTCCTTGCACTCGACTGATCCTCTTTCCTCTGAGACTGACAATTCTATATAATACAGAAATGAAAGTGTTATACTAAAATTTTGACTAACTTGTTATGGCTAAGCAAGATTATTACATGTGTATAATTCACTTTAGTTAGTGCTTCATAATGTAAAAAGCAGCCAGTTAATAAGTAGTTTTTGCGTTGACAAGTTAGTTATTAGCTTTAGGCTTGATATGACTTAATAAGGGCACAATACTGGACAACTAACTGTTTTTGTTATAAATACCCTCAGCAAATAGGCTTCAGACACCACCATGCTCTAAGCCCTGTTGCCTTAAAAATCAATACATCATTACTCTTGAAACTCCTGTATCCCATCAGATGTCGGTAATAGCAGCAGTGAGGATCAGACAGGGGACTGCTGAGACATTGAACCAAAAACTCAAGGTCATCAAAATGTTTAGGAATGTGCCATTTTATTAGTCTATTCCAAAACTAGCATGTATTTGCAAATAAAACATAAAAAGACAAACTCTACGAAGGGGCTTACATTTATAGGTGCAGGATTTTCAAAAAAGCAAAACCCTGAGTTCAAAAGCTCTGATTACTGAATTAGCACATGATGGATCGAGTGAGTAAATCCAGCAATTTCAGGCCACTTTTAGGACAATGTTTTGAGAGGATGTGTTTGTGTATGCAGGTGTGCATGGGGGTGGGGTGGTTGGGACAAAGACATGCTGAACATCTGCCCTGTTGCATCAGAGCCACTGACCCCTCTTACATAAGCCTGCTCCCTGCAGACTACAGTCCAGCCCATTAAAATCATCTTTGATCAGAACAGGATTACTGTTGGTTGCTAAATAACCATAGCGGCCTCCACCAGCCAGCAACACACTAGCACATCTAAAGAAACACCAGCCAGAAAATATGCCAATCAAACTGAGTAACCCCACCACAATAAAAGCCCAACCAAAAAGAAGCTGAAGATACATAAACCATAAAATCCAGAAAAAGTAACACCAGCCTGAAAACACACTAGCCTGCCTGATGAAACACAAAAAAAGCAATCTCGGAGGAAACACCAGCTTGAAAAGCACTGAGAAAACCCACTAGCCTGAAGAAAGCATTAGCCTCTCTGAAGAAACACCAGCCTGAAAAACACTATGCGAAGAAGCACTAGCCAGAAAAAGCACTGCATTATCTGGAGAAACACCAGCCTGAAAAGCCCCTGAAGCATCTAAAGAGATGCCAGCCTATAATCTTGAGTAACACCAACCACAAAAAGCACCAACAACTAAAGAAACCCCAACCACAAAAACCCAACCAAAAAGCAGCATCGATCAAAGAGACACCAGCTTGAAAACTATCAACTGAAGAAACACTCAATGCTCCACCTATCAAGAATAGGTCAGACAAGAACCGAAAAAAAAACAAGTTCCAAGGCAACTTTGCCTGGAATATCATCTAAATCATGTAACATCACTAAAACAGTACCAGACTGTCCAGTACCAGCAGCACTTGGCATTACAGCCAGTCATAAAGCTTCTCTGCAGGTTGTGTTAAAGACCAGGGCTACTCAGAGAGATTAGTAAAGTTCGAGGTAAGCTTACCACCAGGTTAACCCTGACAGTGACAACCAGTTTGAGCCATGTCGGGAACTTGGAGATGATCTTGGTGATGAAGGAGGCGATGGTATCTCCGTAGTCTGGCTTGTGGAACTCTGCTTCGTTCAGACCATCCACCAGGATGATGTAGTCATCCTCTGCAATCTTCCTCTCTGGAACAGGAGGAGAATTATTGAAATGGAGGATTCATTTATGTAAATAATCTCTACAGTATGTTCCTGATTATTTATTCATGCTTATTTTAATCATTTATTGGAGAGAACTTTTCAAGAATGTCGATAGTACAATAAACTGCAAGGAGAAACCGGACATCTCTTCATCAGCATCTGAGAATAGTCTTCTTAGTTTAAACCATAGAAGTCTTATTTAACTTGCATATAGTAAGAAGAGCAGGGATCTGATTAATGGACCAATAGAAATGCTCCAAAATATTTTGACATACAGTTTTTTTTGTTTTTATTGTGTACAATATTTGTGTTGTACATATTTCACATACTTCAATGAATGCTTTTTCAACCAAGTGTTTGAGTAAGTCTGCAAGTGTTTGTCTCACCCTTGCGGAGGAGAATGAGGGGCTCCAGCACACCGCGACGGAAGGCTGCGGCGGGGTCCTGTACGCAGGAGCGCAGGCTCAGCTGACTCTGCAGCTGATTTTCCTTCAGCAGCAGCTCCCTGTAAGCCCCAAGCCTGGGAGCACGACATAGCAGTGCGGACACACTGTGGACAAACTCTGGCACCAGACACGTGTAGGTGTTATCAGCCTGGCAGTAGTGATACGCTACCACCTGCAGGGAAGAGCAGTAGGGGTGTCAGTCTCTCACCTTTAAACGATTCTTCAGAGAATGATACCAGACATCATGAAGTCAAACATTTTATCAGGATTTTAAATTGATTCTTTAAATCCTTTTGATAAATATTACATATAAATCCTGCAGATGGATGGACAGACTGACAGATATGAAAATCATTTATAGGGCAAAGTGGAGTGTGCCATGCAGATCTTGTAGATTTTCCATAATTTTCTCAGCTTTTACTCAGCTGTAATTGTCTTCTTCTGAGAAAACGTGATCTGACCCTTTGGCACAGACCTTTAAATTGTGTTGCGGAGTTGCAGGCACTCCAGTAGGCAGTGCACAATTTTCCGCTGCTACTGGAGCATCCTAAGCCCCCTTAAAGTTACAGAACGCACAAACACACAGACTGCACTGAGCGGCGGCCGCCAGATGGCTGATTAAAAAGGCGTGACTAGGACGCTCAGCAGAGATGAAGCCCAGATGTAGACAGCAAACACGTTCCACACACACACACACATACACACATGCATGGATGAACAGGAGCGAGGTGTCAAAATTGCATGGGAGGTGCTGATTTTCAGCCAACATTATATTAAATTTTTTTTAAATGGTATCAGATGCCATGAGTTTTCTTTAAAGCATTTCAGAGGCCTGAGGAACCAGCGTTCACCTCTCACTGCCTCAGCATACACAACTTCCGGGAACCTGACTGTAAGACCACATTCACTAGGACATTTTGGTGTCTGTCAAAACGTACTGATACATGATATATATATATATATATATATATAGGATAATTCTGACATATATGATATGCATATACATATCATATATGTCAGAATTATCCAACCCCTTCATGACAACCATCTTTAGTACTTAGCAGAGCCCCTTTATACTGTTCTGACCTGCTACAAATGAGATGCATAGACACCAACTGTGACCCATTTCTCATAGGCAATGGCCTCCAGTTTACTAATATTCTTGGGTTTGCGTGCTGGAATCTCCTTCTAATCCCACCAATAATTGTCTATGGGTTTCAAGTCAGGCGACTGTAGCAGCCACTCCAGAATCTTCCAGGACGTCTTCTAAAACCAAGCTCCAGTAGACTTCGAGCTATGCTTGGGATCATTGTGCTGTTGGAAGGTGCCCAACCTTCAGCTTCCTCACAGAAGACATGATGTTTTTGCCTAGGATTTTTTGAAACTTCATTGAATCTAATTGCTCTCCCCATGCTGCAGGTTTCCGGTGCCAGAGGAAGCACAGCAAGCCCAGAGCATCACTAAGCCACTGCCATGCCTCACTGTACACAGGGTGTTCTTTTCAGACATACTGCTGATCCATAGGCCCTTTACAGGAGAAGCAAAGCCACTCTTAGCTCTCAGTGTAGGTTTAATGGACCATTTCTGTGGGTCTGTTCATCATGACATTTTGACACAAAGGAAGTTAGTGAAATTAAATGCTGTCAAAGTATCAAAAACAAAATACAAGAATGATGACAGATAAGGATTTGTTCTGACAGTTGCGATTATATGAATGTATGTTTGCATGTGTGTCGTGTGCACCTTGCTGGCCAGGCGTTTGACAGCCTCCTCTCTGTGTCGGTGCGTGTCTGGAGTGGGCGGACAGCTGCTGCTGCGCAGGGGGCTTTGAGCTGGGGGGTTCAGCTGGTTGCCCTGGCTAGGGGGGTCAGCTCCTCTACTCCCACCTGCCATGCACAAACACACACACACAAACACATGTTTGTCCCAAGTCCCAAGCCCGTTCTGTAACCTTTAGTCTGTGGCTGACCCTACTATTTAAATGAACTGTCTAATTAAACTATCAGTTACTGTTATTAGAAAAACAGAAACCCATCACCATTAACATGCAAAACCACAATACCGCATAGTATTTCTGCAGCATGTGTGAATATATGAATACTGTGTTAGCTGTGACAATAATAAACTCTGGGAAGCCGTCTGCAGAGGAGTGTGTGGAGGTGCCTCTTACTCTTGGGAGACGCTCCAGGGCTATTGGAGGCGATCTGTCTCATCCGGCCTCCGTGACAGCTCAGAGCCACCAGCCTGGAGATGACCGCCGTCTTTCCAAAGCCTACGCTGCCCACCACGACGGCCCCTCGACCCGGCCCCACTTCACCGACCCCCATCAGTACCTCCTCCAGACGCTGGAACAGCCAATCCCGGCCCACGAACACGGTGTCCGTTGTGACGCTGGGAACCTCGAACAGGAGGGGTTTAAGCATGATGTCTGCTGGCTTGTACGGAGTGAATCGAGCTGAAACGTTTTAATAGGCAAACACAGAGAATTACAGCTACTTGTTGTCATACACAGTGGCATGCAAACGTTTGAGACTATTGCTTCTTCATAAGCATCATTAGAAAAAGGCCAGGTGATGCACATTTTAAAGCTTTATAAATATTCTGACTTCTCAGACCTTGTACCAACAATCAGCAGCCATGGGCTCCTCTAAGCAGCTGCCTAATGCTCTGAATCTTAAAATATTTAAATGCCCACAAAGCAGGTGAAGGCAAAAGGAAGGTAGCAATGCATTTAGCTTTTGATGTAAGTAAGAAATGGCAATTCATTACTTCCCAATTCCCAGGGGTGGTATGGTGCGAGGCTAGCACGTGAAGCTAGCATGTGCTGCTTTTAAAACAACCCCTTTTTTATTTCAAACTGCTACTACCTCGGAGGAGAGCACTAAGCGCCAATTTGGTTGTGTCAACAGACACCTATGCTGGCTAGCATTGAGTGACGGTGGGAACAGGCCAGCCATTGGCTTTGTTCTCCAATGAGAACAAAGCCAATTATGCTCCTATACACTCACACACATTAAATTGAATGAATGAATCAAAGTAATCTTTATCTGATGCATCTATAGCATACAGACATTTACCATTTACCTCTGCACAGAATAAAAGAGAAAATTAAGAGTGCAAAACACATTTATAACAGAGGAGTATTGGGGTAGTTGCTAAAGCAGGGTAAAGTTATGTTGGTGTGTGGTCTCTGGTAGTGCTGCAGTTGTGGTAGATTAGGTTGAAAAACACTGGAGTGTTCTGGTTAGATTAATAATCAATAATACAGCGAGGCTTCGGGAGCTTTAAGTAAGTAGGGGCTTTAAGGCGATTACGGTATTTTATTATATGTGCAGATGCAAACTGCCATTGACTGGGGTACCTTTAGTCTCCTGGTTTCGGCCACTGGTGTGTGCCCCGTGCCAGGGCCCGCGCATGGACGAGCGCATCGGTGCATTCCTCTGCTCATCCAGATACTTCAACTCCTCCAGCTTAGTACTGCTGGTGGCTGAAGAGAGAGACAGAGACAGAGAAAGAGAAAGAGAAAGAGGAGGAGAGAGAGAGAATGAAGGAGGGTTCTTTAGGCTTCACTTAACTGTGACTGTGCTTTTGCAGCTCTGACTGTAAAACAGGGAAAAAAAAAGTTCTCAATGCCCGGGAGAAGAACAGCCTAGAAATTAAAGCCTCCAATTAAAGTCCCTCAAGTGCAGAGTGCTCTATAGCCTCAGCACTTTTGAAGCCCAGAGGAGGTATTGTGCCGAACATTGTGTGTGTGTGTGTGTGTGTGTGTGTGTGTGTGTGTGCTGTGTTCTAAGAGACAGAGAGATAGATAGAGAAAAAGGAGATTGTTTTGTGAGCAGTGTGTTTGGCTGGCAGTGTCGATGGAATGGAGAGATTACACACGCCACTGCTGTGCTGTTACCAGGCAGGCATTCAGGATCTGCCACTGCATTTACTGAGCAGATAACGCATATAACCCCCAACACATCCCCTCATCACAACAAATACACAGTAAATCGAAAAGCATCAACCATGCAAACGCATATAAAGTACACTCTCCAAGCTCCATTCATTCACTCGTTCCCTCATTCCATTCATGATTTTCGGCCACACTGCGTTCAGCTGCACCCCCTCTGTCCCTTATCCCCCCTGCGTAATCTAATCTGTCTGAAAGGCGTAATCTGCGCAGATGGATGAGCGTCACGTTGCACTCAATTGTGGGGTATGGAGGGGAGGAGCGTGTTACTGTTGCTGTCAGATGGCTGTGTGCAGTCCTCTTAGCAACACATCATGCCTCTCTTTCTCCCTTCATCCTCTTGGATGGCCTGGCTTTGGGACAGCTCTTAGGGGTGCAGGGGGCAGAACTGAAACCCACCAGCTGGGAAAGATGCCAGAGCCCATGCAGTGGGCAGATGCAGTTTCCAGAGGTGAGAGAGTGAGAGTTACACTACAGTGTTTAAAAGCCCTTAAACTGATCTTAAGACATGTCATTCAGTTTGAACTGAAGTGTGGGCCTACATGCAGACATTAGTGTTTTGTAGGAATGTCCCGATGCGGTCATGGATCGAGATCAGGGCAGATTCAAGTATGTTGAGTCTTTGTTTTAATTGCAGTGTTCAGAGCAGCATCTGGTGTCCTCAAGTCGCCTTTAACAGACATTATTCTCAGCCAGTAGCAGCAGTGCAGACGTTCTCAAAAGGTAAATAAAGGAGTTGAGGTTCTGCAGTATGGAGCAATTTTACAGTGGAACATGAAAACAGACCATAAGATCTGAACCTTTATAAAACTCTCACTGAAACGCTCTGTTTTACCAGCGGGAGAACCGCACACCTTTCTCTGTTTCTAAACCATCACTGAAGTCCTATACAGAACCGAGTGGAGGCTAATGCTAACACACATGCTATTGAAACAAAAATCTCAGTATTGAAACTATATTAAAAATAAAGGGATTTTACTGAACGTATTAATCAGCAGCACATCTTATCTAAACTGTGTAGCTGTATTATTTATACAAACACAAAGACTAGATTGACTTGGTATCAGCTGATACTCAGTATTCAGAGACTCGGATTCGATCAGGGGCAAAATGATCTGACTGGGACATTCCTGATTGCGAAGCTCAAATTGTGCCTTGATGTAGCTGCAATGCTAATTACGTGCACAGGGATACGCCAATATGGCAAAGGTCAGCTGATGCTAGTATCTGATCTCTTTTTTGTACATACAGTCCCTGCCAATGCTGATCCATAAAAATGTACAGTCCCAAGCCCACGTTTCTAACATTAACAAAAGTCAAAACAGCCATGAAATACTTGAAGTGATTGATTTCTCAGGACGTTGTGTCTGAGGAGATTAGATATAAGATAATCCACTTGCATAAGAAAGGGCAAGATAAAGGAAAATGAGTGACAAAACAGGCATTTCTAAAACTGGAGCTAAAAAAAAGATGAAAAGATTCTGAGAAAACTATGCAAGACCTTGTAAACCACCAAAATGATCCCCATCAGCCCTTAAAGCTCTCATCTTTGAGAGAGAAAGAGGGGAAAATCAAGTCCCACTCTTGCTTCAGATCAGTTGTTTATGTCCATCCTTTTATTTTGAGAAGACGACTCAACACTGTTGGTCTGAAAGGATGTGAAGCTGATCAAGAAGGAAACAGACAATAAAGAAGCATTCAAACTGCTGAAGCTACTGTTTTTCCCATAACAATGGACTGACCACCTCAACCTCCAGACCTCAACATCACTGAAAGTGTTTGAGATGGCTTGGATGGTGAGAAGCGAAAAATGCTCAAACATTTAAAGGCTCCTTTATGCTAAACGCTAAATACAGATACAAATACAGGCGGAGCTTTCTGTCCATACTCTGCATTTATTTTGTCCACATTTGTGCCGTACATGTTCTGTGAACGCTTATGGATACAGATGAAACGGAGCAGTACCACTGGAAATTGTGGAAGCAGAATTTTGCCACAGAAATGCCCTCTGTGGATATACTGCTTCACATCCATATCAACGTGAAGAACTCATGGTAGTGGGTTCGTGGGCAGGGATGGTTACAACATTTGAAACAGACGTGTTCATTTTCTGATTGACTGATTTTTGTAGGTGTGGAAACATCTCAATGCAAATCTGGTGGTCTTTGACATTTGCTGTATATAGATCTGGCCATGAGAGTTTAAGAAAATGTTTTGCCTGCAAATATTCTTTCGGCCTAGCTGCAGTGTTTTATGTCACTCTCTTAACAATATGCCTTTTGCTAATTTACGCCGGGCTAAGACAATTCACACAAAACTGGCTTCTGTGAGCTGCTTAAACTGTAAACAGAGGCTCATTACCAATATTTGCAACTTTTTTGTAAGATCCAAATTCCTTTTAGGTTTTCAAAGTAACATGAGGCATAAATTGCGTGTTTAGGCTTAGTCAGCGCCTAAGTGAGTTGATAATTCCATTACATCGTGCGTCATTTAGATTTTTCTGTACACTACCTTTTCAACATGCTAGATACTGGACTCAAATGTGCCTATGGTCATCCTCTTTAAACATCTACTTAGCTTAAAGGTGCCATAGAATACATTTATTAAGAAAAATGGGTGTAAAATGCTCAGAAGCAGTTTTACAAGCCTGTTATTTTGCATTTTATTAAAAAAAAAACCAGCAAGCTCTGTTTTCATTGGCTGGTTTATTATTCCAGAGTCGTACAGAAGTGTGGCTGCCTCTCGTTGTGACCTCTCAGCCTGATGTGCTATAAAGACTGTAGCTAGTTAGCTTTTAGCCTTGCCCCCATTCACTTCCTTGTGTTTGGCTTTCTCAAGTCTCACCAGTTCAGCTGAGGTAGTACAGTTTGTTTTCAAGGGAGAGAACGAAAGACTAAAGAGATGGTAAAGGCCACTCAGCTAGTGTTAGCTTTTAGCTTAGTGTGAATCCCTGTTTGCTTTCACCTCTTTGCTGTGCAGAGTTTGAGCTCCCCTTCTGGGGACACTGGCACAGGAAAAGCTGCGGTCACGAGGCCTGGGTCATGCAGAAACCCATATTCCCATAACTAGCTCCAGAGTCTGGAGGTGATGAGCTGCTTTCCGGTATCAACAACCCAGTATTCTCCTGAAGTAGCTGTCGTGTTTTACTGCTTCGTGAGCTTTTACTAGGGTTTTAACTAGCGGGCTGGGTGTGTGTAAATATACAGAGTCAAGATTGCTACAAAACAGTTTGAGGGTTTTGCAATTGGCTGGTTTTACCGCTCTGTTCTGGTCCTGCTGGATTTTCTTTTGAAGGAGGAACAGCAGTGTTTGAGGTTCATGGTTTGTCACTTCCATGTACTGAACTCTTTTTATTCAACAATGCCAAGGAACATACAGTTTGGCATTCTAAGGCACCTACAAATCAGCACAATATACACCAACAGTCATGTACAGAAATTTTTTGCCACAACGTTCTGCCATGGTAAACACTCTGCCACAGTGTTTTGCCAGAAAAAGCATTCAGAATGCCTGACTAACCCTCCTGGCAAGCTCGAACTGCAGCAGGAGGGGAGGAAAGCCGCACGTTTTTGTGCCTTCCAACAGCAGCAGCAAAATCAGTGAGGCGATACAGTGAGCTCTCTCTTCTGGGACACTCACACACTGGGAAGAAGCTCCTGTTCTTTTGCGAGACGCTTCCACACACACGCACATGCATAGACACAGACAGCTGTAGAGGGACAGCAAATCCCAAATGCTGTCCGCTCTCACAAAAAGACCCGAGGATGATTCCCTTAAGACGGTTTAATTTTTTTTTTTTTAAAAGGATGTGAAAGAACATTCACAAAGAGACAAACTGAAACACAGGCTCAGAGCGGCTTCTGTAACTTCATTAACTCTCTGACCTCAAAGGTTTATTATTCACTTTCTAATCTGTTGGTTAGTAAGTTAGTTGTTCAGTGTCGATCAGACTGGGATTCTGAAGAACAACTGCGGAAGTAAAGCCCTATGTTTAGCTGGTTTTATGAAAGAATACTCTGTAATTACTATGCAAGGGATTTGATTGGACAATTTGTACACAAAAAAAATGAAATGTCCCCAGATAGTCCTGATCAAGAGGTCACAGGAAGAATGTAACTGTCAGCATAGTGCGACTATTAGCAGGTTTTGTTATGACATTAGCATGTGGGTTTGAAGAGGACTAATGTCACAGAAAGCACTCTGGTTTAGGCCAATTACAGAAGGGCATTCACTCTGGAATTATAATCAACTTGCAAAAACTAAAAAAACACCACAGATTCATACTGAGTGAAAACCTCATTGGTTATCACTTGAGGAGCATTATGTAAGAAGGTATTTTTGCTACCAGGCTCCCACTACAGTTGCACACTTCACTTGTACACCGCAAATTACAGCTTGTCATTAATACAGATCATGCTTTGAGCACCCCCTTATGGACCGCAGTACACATGCATTTGTTGACAAGCTGAGAGATACAAGAGAAACAAGAGCATGTGGACTGAGGTGGTGGAGTAATATTACAGGATATTACACAATATGACTCGGGTTATGCAGCGTGACTCAGTTCTGGCGAGAGGTCTTATACAGATCCACCTAAGTTTTATAGTGCAGTAGCCGGCGGATCTATCCCGGAGTGGCAATGACAGAGACATTCTCCCTGTTACAGTCAGTGGAGCATCAAAAAGCTGCTATTTAAAGGTACAACTGCTACTTAATGTTGTCTTAAATGATCGTACCTCCCCAGGTAAGTCAGAACCAGCTCGAACAGGGCTTAACATGTATGCAAGTGTATGTAGTAGTGGACCGACCTGCCACTGAGTTGGGCCGTGGCATGACCAGTGAGGTGCTGTGGTAAAGGGTGGGTCCATCTGAAGGCGAGGAGGTCGGCACTGGTCCCGCAGCAGGGACAGTCTTGGGCTGGACGTCGGCTGCCGCTGAATTGCAGGCAGGGACAGGAGCAGACGGCTGAGGAGCATGATGACCACTGTTCCTCACAGCCGCACCACCACCGCTGTCTTTGGCCCACTCCAGACTAGAGCCGCAGCGCTCCTCATTCTCACTGGAACTGGTGACTGTGGCTGCATGAGAAGATATGCAGGAGAGTAGTTATTTTTTAGCATAATCAATTTATGGCTGTAGTTATTGTAGTTGATATGGTCAGATATGACACATATTAAGAACACAACGATTTATTAGCATGAATCTGAGTCTATTAACCCCTTAAGCCCACACTTCAGTTCTTCACTCTCATAACTACATTGTTGTCGTAATTAACATCAGTTTCACAGGCCCTAAAACAGAAGCTTGTGGGACCAAACAGTTACCAAATAATGTGCAAATAATTGTGCATTTGGACTAAAAACTTAATAGAGAGTAATAAACCCAGGGTTCAAAGGAAGTAAAAAGCCAGTGGTAATTGCCACAGCCTTATGAAATCTATTTCTACCAGAATACATTTTAAAGTAACTCTCCTGACTCAACAATGTACTTGAAGCAATATTGCCAGTGCATCTATCTTGGAGTTGAGGAAGGACAAATGAGACGAGAAGAACACAGTTGGAGAGAGAGGGGGAGGGGGCAGATGAGAGAAAAAGGACAAAGACAGAAAAAAGAACGGAGACAGAAAGGAGAGGACAGGAAAAAAATAGCTAAACGAGTCATAAAGACATAAATCAATTAACCCTTAAAACTGCAGGCTTATGACAGTATTAGGACTGATTTTGCAAGGTAAGACCATGCCATCAGCACATAATAATACAAGAGGAGAACTTTAGGCTGGAGCTTTGGTGGCTTCTGCTTTGTGGTAGAAGACCTCTGATAAATGGGGCTAGAAATGAGAGACACAGCAGAGTTAAAAGGAGGACACAGGGTGACAAAAACTCTATAGTGAATAAAGTAAATATGGAATTTAGAGAATGTTAGATTGGGAAGTGGAGGACCTTCAGGCATGTTCCTCCTCCCAAAATAGAATTATTTCATAACTCCACTCTTTGGTAACTCAAAAACTCAGTTATGGTAACAGGGAAAGTGGCGAATTAAGGTACAGACCTTACACAGGCCCCTGGAGTTTAAAGAATCAAATATAAACCCTATTAGGAGATCAGTAAGTTCTACAGTCTGAAAAGTAATTGAATGTTTGCTTTGTGCGCTTGTCTCTTTGACCCTTTTTTACCGCATCCAAATAAAAAGCACTATTTTTGGGCTAACAGAAAAAAAACATGGGTGTCCTACTTCAAGAAAACTCAGGCAGACCTGAAATAAAGACAAGGCCGTCCCAGTTTCACCAGAGCGCACCTCAGGCTCCAGGATATTATAGTTACCAGCATCCGCAAAAAAAAGAAAGGAAAAAAAAGCTTGAGCTTTGACATGAATAGGCTCTATTTTACTAAGAGCCAAGCAAGATCACAACAAATGGAGAAATTCCTCAAGTGCTCTGAATCACGGAAAGTGAAAGAATGTGTGCATTTGTGGGTGGGTATTACTATATTTGTGAGGACCAGATGTCCTCGCAAGGGTAGGAGTATGTCATATTTTGTTGCTGCTTTTCCTTCTCCCAACACACCTGATTCAAATAATCAGTTAATTAACAAGTCCTTACAGCAGGGCAGGGTGCCTCCAGGGCCAGGGTTGAGAAACACTGCCATAGAAGAACCACTTTAGGTTCTCTGATGAATCATTTCAGTAAGAGACGTGTGAGTGTGAAGAATCTGTGGCAAAGACCAATTAAAAGAGATTCTTTACACCAAGCAGAAGTTGTTTGAGTCATAAAAAGGTTCTTCATAACATGTTTTTTTAAGGAATCAAAATTTGTTCTTTGACCAAATTGCTGGAAGAACCTTTTATAGCACCTTTATTTTAAATGAGTGTACATTAGGAATCAATTTGCCACAGTTAAGAGGCACTTTAATAATTAGAGTTAAATGTAAGGTCTCATTTTATCCTCAAGTATTATTTCATCACTTTCCACTTACATATTTTCCTGAAGTGACTTTATGCAGCCCGCGTAAGATACAGCTGTATGCAAAAAGTTTTGGGATAAATTACATGTTTTCCAAGTGAACATAAGTGAACAAATCCTCTACGGAGAATGCACCACACTTACTGTTTGTTTGCTTAATTGAACACATTGGAAAAAAAAGAAATAAAACAGTATGTGATGGGCCAGTTAAAAGTTAAAAGAGTATCAGTAAAACTCAGAATATGTGTCCTTTTTAAGTTAAATTAAGGATTTGTTACTAATAGGGGTGTAAGAAAAGATCTATATATCCTAGTATCTCAATATTATGTTTTGTTCAATTGATCAGGACAGATCTTGCAAGATCAGCATATAATAGTGTAGGAAAAGACTCTAAGAGAGGCTGGAAAGCTCTGAGAACTCCAGGCTGGATTTTGGGTAGCTTCTGCTTCTTGGTAGAAGGCCTCTTGTAAATGAAATTAGGAATGAGAGCCATGACAGAGTTAAAAGGAGGAGACACAGAGGCAAAAACATCATTGTGAACACATGAACAAAGTAAATATGACATTTATAGAATGTTAGATTGGGAGGAAGTGGAGGGCCTTCAGGTATGTTCCTTCTCATATGTTAAAATATTGTGATCTTATGTTTTGTAGTCCTATATTGATTCTGATATAATATAATATAATAATATATTGATATTGATATAATAAAAACACATTATTATATACTCTGTCTTCAGATTCCACTGTCCTGATAGGATTAAAAAGTACCCTTTTCTTTAACTCAGACGTTATGCACGTTTTCTGTACCTCATCTATTTGAAATGTTTAACGAGATAGAGGCTGACAAATACAGATATACAGATGATAGGTTGAAGTGCTCCTTTAAGGCATCATTTCTTCCCTGTAAACCATGGAGTATTCCTTTAAGATATTTTGGTGAGAGAGCTTTTACAGTGATAGCAGCTTTACCTGTGAGAAACAGAGCCCAGTGTTTATTGCTACAGGCATGCTGGCAAAACCATATCTGTGGGCGTGTCTTACCGATGATGCCGCTGTCCTTGCTCTCCAGTGTAGAGCTGGGTGTGGTGGTGGTAGTCGTGGTGCTCGCAGTGGTGGTGCACTGTCCGGAGTGACATAGAGGTGGTCTCTCTGCAGAGCCAGAGCTCAGGGGCAGGCTGGAGCATGGGCTTTCAGCGCTGGGAGACGCTGTACTGCTGGTCAGGGTGGAGCATGGACTCGCCCCCTGACTACTGACCGCACACTACAGAAAGAGAGATGGGGGGGGTTGAAGAAAGCAAAAAACAATACGATTGGTGGAATAAAATCTGATAAAACCAACTGTTTGGTTAATAATGACAAATTAAACAGGTCATGTTCTATCAGGGGATCGCTTTGGATTGGTCAGAACGGCTCTCGTTTTATAAACTCAACAGTGTGGTCAGAGGAGAAGAAACTCACTTCAATCAGTCGCTCACTCTTAATCCCTCTTAATCATTCAGGTGGTAATCAGACTGTATTTGTATTCTAATTAGAACACAGTTATACAGTTAAATACAGTTAATATACAGTTGTGGGCAGAACATTACATACACCTATTATAGACATGAATGTACTGGCAATATTGACTGTTCTTGTTCTAAGGTAGAATAAGAGTCCATTAGTAAGTTGCCACCTGAAACCCATGTTTTTAATAGCCATCAGTGCGATTTTGGCAGAATTTTGGTTGGATATTTGACCAATAGAGTTCAGTTCAGAGTTCAACTTATATGTTACCTAGTCTGACTTTTAAGCACAGTCCAAATATATTTCCAAAGCTTAGTGTTAGCCTGCCTAATTATTTTTAACTGATATAATGGCATACATATAATTCAATTACACTCTTTAAAAGAGCAATGTACTTTTAATTGTTAAGAATATTCAGTTATTGGAATTCATAATGTTAAACATAAACATTATGAACATAAAGTTAACATGCTGGCACCTTTGCATTAATTGGCTCTCCTTGCTCATTCGGCTTAAAGCACATTGCAGCTGTGGAATGTGGCTTTGAAACCCCATTTGGACTTACTCTTCTTCCTGGATGAAATTATGCAGTCAGATCAGCAAAAAAAACTGAGTGATGTCTCTTCAAATGTTGACGATGCTGGATGTATTACCAATCACCTTTTGTAATGCAAGTGGCCATGTTCTGATACTCACTATACTGGACTGAGTGATGGACTCTCACTATGTAGCCATTAGCAGTGTTAGAGGTCTTAACTCTGCTTCTCCCATGTGGCTCCTTAGTATCACACTTACTACAGTAACTTTGGAATGAACAGTGGACTCCAACACAGCGTTTCTGTGGCTGTGTGCAAGGTCCGCTACACCACTACCTGCCACTGTCCACTTTGTGCTTATAAAGGCCCCATTTTGATTATCTGCTAAAATACACAAATACGGACAGTAGGCTATATCGAGGTCCTGTCCATATATAGTACAATCAGTATAAGCTGATGACGTAAATACTGTGACAGGCCTAATGCTGAAGAATACTGACGTAGTCCTATTTCTTCATTATTCCATCCACTTTGTTCACAGCACCAGTTCCAAAACAGCCCCCAAAAAATGATGCAACCACCACCATACTTCAGAATTGGTGCAGTAATCTTCGGATTGAATGCCGCACTGTTACTCCTCCAAACATCTCTGTCTCATCTGACCGTACAACTGTCGTCCAAAAGGCTTTTTCTTTGTCCATGTGGTTCAGCTGCAAGCTTTAGTTGAGCTTCCTTGGATGGCAGCCTCTCAGTAGTCCATGTAAAATTTGCTTGACTGTAGACAGTGCCAATGGTGTTACAGCAGCTTACAGTTCAGTGCAGGCTTGTGCCATGGTAGTTGTTGAGTTGTTCCTGACCATTAGAAGCAATTTCCTCTCAGCTAAGGGTGACAGTTTTGGCCTTAACATTCAGGTTCATGATTATTATATGTATCCTCACACACTCATCTTCCAACTGCAAGTAAGAGTGAGACTAAGGAAGTCTATATTAGCAACGCTGGCCATGTAGCATAAACTTCAGCCAACAAACATGCCTTAGAGGGACATTTTTGGCCATTGAAAATACACAAGCTTCCTCACAATAAAATACATTCAGTCCAGTAAAAGCAGCACAGAAGAATCAGTACAATCTGGCACATTATGGGTCAATTATGCAACTTTAGCTAACAGAGCCATCGACAAACAGAGCAAAACAATAAACACAAGCAACATGACTACACAGAGCCTTAAAAAAGACCACACGCAACCAAAGCATGCTTCATTTTCAAGGCTTTAGTGGAAGGATTACCAGCATCAAAGTTACGTGAGTCAGACGACTACTTGCCTGCCAGCTTCTTTTTTTTAAATTCGTAAACAGCAGTTGTCTATTATATTGTGTGAACATTTAATGACGAATCAACCAACACATATTCTCTTTATATTCATGTAATCAATAATCAAGCAATATTCATGTTGTTAAAATACACTTTACCCAGCCAACATGCTCATGTGAGGCTCATCTGGGTTAAACATGGACTAGGTGGGTTTCAGGTGGGCACTGGCTTTTAGTGGGTTTGTACCTGTGTTGTTAGTGGTTAGTGGTCAGTTAGGCTTCCCAAATGGGCCCTATCTTTACAACCTCCCCTCATTCTCACATCGGTTCCATCTAGGCCCCATGTACAGTGTATAACTGAGAGGGGTCCCATGTTCAACCCCTCCTGGTCCCAACACCGACCCTGTTGGGGTCCTGGTGGGCATTTATATGTGGGGCCAACATGGAACCCATCGACAAAGCTTTGTTGTTCCTAGTTGAGCCAATGTCAAATGTCAGCTAGAGGGGTATAAAGCCCCCCAACTGTGGGAGGTGGGGCTGTGGAGCAGTGGAACTGAGTTCTCTGTCAAGGAGTCAAGGATATCCAACTAATCATCCAACATCAGTTCCTGACCTCATTAATGCTCTTGTGGCTGAATTCAATCTAATCCTGACAGCCATGTTCCAACAACTAGTAGAAAGATTAGAAGCTGCTCCTGCTGCAAAGGGTAGACAAACTCCATTAATTTTAATACTAAGGGTTCATATTTTGAGTGTTATGTAAATATGAATGATCATTTCAATATACTAATGACATATATAGCACTATAATAACGTATAGCACAGTCCTTCAGAGCAGACTTTTAAGGTGAATTGCCTTCACATCACCCTAAAGTCTAAGTAGAAGGTGCAGATGTGTGTGCACACTGTACATCAAATGGTTCTTGTGCCCATCTTGGCCTCATCCAGAGACGATCTAGCCCTAGATCCAGCTCTGTCCTCTACCTCTGCCTTACTTCACACACTTACGCTCTATATAGGTCAGGGAGAGAGAGAGTGTGTGTGTGTGTGTGTGTGGAATCAGTGTACCGGAGCCCTGGTCTCCTGAGAGTAGCCGCCTGCCAGCAGTCCACTGATGAAGGACTCTCATCCCCCCACCCACTTCAAACATGCACACATGTTGTGTACACAAACACACATACACACACATTCTTATCCCTCTCCAACCACTAAACGCCCTTCGCCCTGTCTGGCACAGAACAATGCACCTGCAATGATTCCACAGTGTTGTAGTTATGTTGGAAAAGGGTCAGCAAAAGAGGGCCTGCTGTTGCTATTCCCAATTGATTTAAGAGGACAGGCCACTCTTAATAGCATCACATAAGTAATGATGAAACAATATTTTGACTATGTGTTCTTATGACACATGATAAGTTTTACGATATTTGCTCTGTCTCATTCAATTCATAATTGCTAATCCCAAATAATTGAGCTGATTACAATTACTTTTTACCAAAGAGGGGTCAATGCACATGAAAGCGGTCACCTATCAGAGAGATAACGGAAAAGTTAGTATTGGCCAAATCAACAATCCAGTACATTCATAAAAAAGAAGGAATGCACTGGTGAGCTCAGCAACACCAAAACACCTGGACAGACCATGGAAGACAGCTAACGTAGATGACTACAGAATTGTTTTCTTGGTGAAAAAAATCCTTTACAACATTCAGTCAAGTCAAGAACACTCCTGAGTCTTCATACATTCCTAAGTCTTCATACATTTGTAAACAGAGGGTTTACTTCAATATGCAAACCACAGGTAACACTCAAGCACAGAAAGGCCAGATCAGACTGATAGAAAACATCTAAAAAGTCTTCCCCAGTCATGAACAAGATTCTTTTGAGAGCTGAAACCAAGATCAACCTGAGTATGGAGAAGGAAAGGAAGAGTTTATGACCCAAAGCAATACCGCATAATCTGTCAAACAAGGTGTAGACACAGTTATGACATGAGCATGTATGGCTACCAATGGAACTGGGTCACTTGTGTTTACTGATGATATGACTGCTAATACTATGTAGCAGGAGGAGCTCAAAATGCTGCAAAACTAACAGGATGGAGTTTCATTTTAGAGATGGATCATGACCTAAAAGGTACTGTCAAAGCAACCCAAGAGCTTCTTAAGACAAAGAAGGATAGTAAGGATAGTAAGTGACTGACTTCAACCTAAGGGAGAATGTTTCTCATTTACAAAACTGAAGGCAGAAAGACCCCCAAATTAGAAGCATCTGAAGGGAACTACAGTAAAGGCCCGGCAAAGAATCTCAACAGAGGAAACTCCCCCCCCATTTGGTTTTGATGTTTCAGGCAGTCAGTGACGGCATCTGCATCTAAAGAAATATTGAGAATTCTAAAGGCTTCACATACTTTTAGGCACCACTGTATAAATAGATGTAAATCCTAAAAAAAGGTTATTACAATATTTCTGTCAAACTGCTTGAATTAAAGCTGACAGTCTTCACTTTAATCATATCTTGATTGATTCATTTCAAATCCACTGAGATTGAGACAAAATGACAAAAAAAAAATCATGTGACTTGTGTGTCCAAATACTTATGGGCCTGACTGTACTTTGACAATTCAACAAAAAATGTAAATTAAATTATTCATCTCAATTATTTATAATAAACCATTTATTTTATATTTATAAAGGTTCATGTTTGAGAACAAGCTGATTCGGACAAAATGCACCAGCTAAACAGCCGGGACACATTTAAGAAAGAAAAAATGTGTTTTGATCTTGAAAAAAAATTCTTGCATTAAAGAAGAACAGAAGGAAACATCTAGTAAAAATAAATGAAATAAATATTGACATAATGGAGTGACATCCAATTAGCTGCTTTTTACCATGCAGTTTATGTAACTACTACTGGGGTGCGCTTCCCGAAAGCATCATAACACTAAGATGGTTCCTAAAGGATTATGCGACCATCACACTGAATGTTCTCTCTACCAGTTAAGATGATCTAAACACTAAGATGCTTTTGGGAAACTGGGCCCTCGTTGTTGTTGTTTCCAGGCTCTCTCTAATTGGTCTCAGTCTTTTGCATGGCATGCAGTTGTTTGGAGGACTTAAAGTACTGACAAACATGATTTACTCAGAAAAGCAAAGTCTTACATAATGTCTCATAACACAGATCATCATACTGTCAGCAGCTAGTCCCACATATCCACTTTTTCACCATAGAAGTGGGCAACGTAGTATCACCATCATGACCAACAGTGGTTTGGAATGAACTTGGCCCATTATATCAGCTCCAGTTCCCATACAGGAGCACAGTGAAGTTCTATAATTACAGACTGTAGTTCATCTGTTTCTCTGCACACTTTGTTAGCCTCCTTTCACCCTGTTCTATAATGATCTGGAGCCCACAGGACAAAACTTCAGTAGCACTGCTGTGTCTGATTCACTCGTACCCGAATAACACACACTAACACATACCACCATCACGTCAGTGTCATGACAGTGCTCAGAATGACCCACCACCCAAATAATGCCTTCTCTGTGGTGGTCCTGTGGGGTCCTGATCATTGAAGAACAAGGTGAAAGGAGGCTAACACAGTATGCAGATAAACAGATGGACTACAGTCTGTAATTAAAGAACTACACAGTGCTCCTATAGGGTAAGTAGAGCTGATATAATAATGCAGAGTTCATTCCAAATCATGGGCGGTCATTCCGATATGAGGGTCCAGATTATACTTGCAACACACAGCGTTGGCTGTGTGGGGTCCCTGGGGACTGGTGTGAGAACCACGGTTTTAAACGATACACCCCAATGTTCATATTCACACACACACACACACACACACACACACACACACAGCTAAAAAAGTGTTGCTAATAGAACAGGATGCTCTAAATAACCTCACCTAAAGCCAAATACCACCTGGCTCTATGCCAAGGGTCAGCTAGGGGGCACCTCTGAGCCAGAACTAATCATTCAACACCATCACATCACTACTTAACCTCACCAACACTCTCATGACAGAATGCAATCAAATCCTTACAGCAATGTTCCATTATCTAGTGTAAATCATACAGTTGGGCACTGTTGTTTGTTAAGTACTGCCAATAGATATGGCATAGCCAGAAAAGCTAATTGTGACCATGACACACTATATGTCCAAATGTTTGTGGACACCCATTCTTATAAATATTCAGTACTTTAAGTTGCATCAATTGCTGCCAATAGAATAGGACTCTGGAGCAGATGAACAGGTCCACACATGTCCGCTAGAGGTCCCCAAGCATTGAGCTCACCCTTAGCATTATCCCACAGATAAAGATTGAGGAGCGCAGAGATGCCGCGACACTAACACCTGCTTAATATGCAGCATTCATTTGCAGTAATGGGGTATTGACCATGCACTGTCAACAGATGTCCCGAACATGATGTATGTCCCGGTGCAGTGGCTGCAGATCCAATATATTACAAAGATCTGATTTGAATATCAGGATCTTACTGGGTAGCCTCTGCAAGCTTCGATGTGATCAGAGTGTGCTGCCATCAGCTGTTGTGAAAATTATACCCACGCTATGTAAATGATCAGCCGCAGTGTTAATACTGTCTCCAATGTACAGTAAACTGTACATGTTAATTTAACTATTTCATTACATTTAACATGGAATTTTGTCATCAAGAATAACTAGAGACAGCTGTCGTTCCGACAGCTACTGCGTGCAATTAGGAAAACCAGTTTTGCTTCAACAGGGCGCAGGCATCCGGGTCTATGTCCATAAATCATCAGAATGGATATTCATGGCAAAATTTTGCAGCAGAAACCGGCAGCCAAGAATAACTACTAGCTCTGTGCGCACTGATCCATAAAATGCAAAGTAAGCCTCTTAGGACTGGTTTAGATCCCTGATACACTGCCCAAAAATCACATACACAACACACACACACCAGAGCTCAGGGAGCACTGTTCCGAGTGCCACACTGATTATGAGACTAACATGAGAAAGTACAGATGGACATGGGCATGTTCGAGAAGTTTAATGGAGGCTGGTTTAAATAAAACAGAGCCTCGCATCTATGCCTAAAAGTCGACTCTGTAAATCATCATAAATTTACAAACAGTGTAAAAATCCGTCCTGTACAAAACAGTGAGAGTTACCTAAGGCTGCTTTCATACTTTTGTAGTTTGCTTGCTAAAGTCTGAACCAGAGTTTGAGTGGATGTTTTCCCATTTGGTGTTTTTTGATGGTCATAAGCTTGGTGGGTATGCAAGCACTCAATTACTTTCACGTAGGGGTGGGTGACTTGGTTAAAATTTTATATCTCTATAATAAAACAACACTTTCACAATACATGCAGACAAAATGCATCAGCCACGATAATTTTGTTTTAAAATGCTGTTCGGATTCGCTCCTATACTGAGGACAGTGCTTTATATACAAAATGTGCAGTTGGTCAGTGTTCTTTTAGCACTGACGGTATCTATGATACGCTTGCTTGTATCACACTAACAAAATTCATCACAATTTCAATACATTACGCCATATAACCCACCCCTACTTAATCGTATTGCGTAACCATGATACACATTATACTTTCCTGGGAATACTGTGAAAATCGTCAGTGCTTAAAGGACACTCACTACTGCATGTTTCATTGCAAAGAGTGTAACTGGCCCTGCTTATAAAACTCACTGTACTAAGTAAGGGATAGTATTTAGATAGCAGTTTTTAAGAAAATACTTGAAAACAGAGGCACCAGCTCTCCGAGTCTAGATGCTATCAGTGGGAAATCGCAGATGTGATCCACAATGATTTCATAGTCATCCGTGGCTGGGAGTACTAAGCTGGACACGGCATGTCCGGAGAACCAAGTCAGAGAAATTTGTCAGAGACACATTATCAATTCAGGAAATGTTCTGCATGGTTTAGACCAGGGGTGGCACTCGTGTAGTGCGTGCATGAGGTACGGCAAGACCCACTGTGAATTCTCCGGAGAATTACCAGCTCTATTCACACATGGGCTCACTCGGATATTACCCAGACTCTGTACTAGGGAGCTGGCAGGATAAAGTCTGGGAAATATCCAGCACAAATGATGCAGACATTTGCGTTCACACATACGACTCCTCCTGGTATAAAAGTTCTGGGTTCTATGCATGTCTGAAAGAGGCTCTAGACAGCACAATTAGCTTCACTCAATCTGGGTGGGTAGGATGTCACTCAGCGCACTGCTAGCCAGTTTGAGCGTCTGTTGACGCTGATGTAACTGAACTGGCGGTTAGTGTTCTCCTCCAAGCGTGTTGGGCTGTCTAGTGATGCAATGTTAGCTACAGTGAAAAGATTCACTTAGAGTCATTGGGAAGTCCTAACTAGTAGGTGGGAATTAGAAAAGATTACAATTAGGGGAAACTGTGAAAATCCCTCCCAAAAAAGTGAAAAACTGGCACATGCCAGTTTTAGCAGCACTTCATGCTGCAGGAACCACATGAGAGTTTTTGATTTTAATGTAATAAACCAGGGCGAAATCATCCAGACAGTACAACGCTGCTGTGCTCGGAGACAAGCATGATCGGACTTTGAATTGCCTTGTTTGATGCAGACCATTGCAAAACCGTTGCCACCTGCAGTGAACAAAATTTCGCTTGGAGGCTGAGCGACAGCCGTGATTTTTAGTGGGCCGCGGTTGTTCAGTTCTTTGGTGTGCACCAGAGAACGAGTGGCGTGCCAAACTGGACCGAACTGAAGAAAAGGTCTGATTGGTCTGCACTAAACAATTTAGTTGAGAAAGCCTCTGGAATCTCTGAATGTGAATCACTGAAATATTGACGTTTTGTGTGAGAACGTCTAAAGCAACCCGAAATCCCTGCCTTCTCTCAGCATGCTGGAGCCATCCAACCCTCATGGAAGTACGCTTCATAGAGCAGGCAGCAGAGAGTGACTCAGATGGGGGAGCAAGAGCAAATGGATCCAAAGGGAACAAGTTAGTTCTTGTCTTCTAAGCTAACTTTTAACTAGCAGCTAATCGCAGGCGTTTTACTGTAATAAAGCTTAAGAACAATTATGGAAATACAATGCGAGTTACTATATATGCGAGAGATTATTAGAGCCTATCCATTGACTTCTATAATAAGTGTGAGGTTTTCCCACAGACTCGGGACCAGAAGGTCGCCAGTAGGAATGTCCTGGACCAGCAGAAAGTGGAGGTTGGGAGGAGAGAAGGAACAGCTCTTTCTCCTGTCTAAACATTTAGGGTTAAGGTGTCCTTGAGTAAGGCCTTCATCTAACCTCCAATTGCTCCCTGACTGCTGAGGTGGCGGCCCTCCACTCATACTGCCCCTAGTCAGTAAATTCTGTTGTACTGCTGTGCATAAAGGATGGATAAAGGATAAAGGATCTTAATCTATGTTCTGAGCCACGTCTACAGACTGTTAAGGATTTGCCGAGAATCAAACCTGCAATCTAACAATCGATAGGGCCAGCTCTATGAGTGCATTTTGAGTCAACAGGTTTGCTATTCAGGGAAACGTGTCTTAATTATGGGCCAGATTTAACAGATAATGCAGACAGAACCCTGAAAAAAGGAAAGGACTCATTCATTTGAAAGGAATCCTTTCCATCACTGCTCGAGTCAGGGTCTGAGGCTGTGTGATGCAACAGGTATACCGCTCAGTCCATGTATGAACATGTGTGTGCATCTGATGTCTTTCCTCCATCTTTGTGGGGCTTGGGTGGGCCTTTATGTGTTTGAATCGCTTATGTGTGTGTGTGTGTGTGTGTGTGTGTGTGTGGGCGGAGGGGTTTTACCTGGTTTCTTTCCTCCATGGCTGTGTGTGATGAGGTGGGGATGGCGTCTCCCAGTAGGAAGCCCAGCCGTGTCATCAGTTCCTGAGCAGCAGGGGAGGAGCCAGACTTTGCTGGCGAGAGAGGATCTGTCTCACACACACACACACACACACACACACACACACACACAGATAGAGATATAAAAACACACTTGTAACACATCAACCTGCCTTATATACTATCAGTAGACAGAAGCACTCTCTTGCCTTAACCTATACACAAATGTCACCAGTCACCATATGAAACTGCATTGGCTATGCTTTACAACATGTTATCATCATGTGATATTAAACATATAATGTCATCACCATGTAACATTCTTTCTATAATTTCTATACAGCAGTCATTCAGTCACCAATACAACACTATCACAACATGTTACCATCATATAGCCCCTTCCATACAGCTCCCAGTGATCAATACAGTGCTGTCATTCCACATAACACTATATATAATGTGTCATTCCTATACAACATTAGTTTTCATTCAGCAGTCATTCAGTCACCAATTCACTGTTTATAACGTTACATATAACATGTTATCACCATAACCATTATCAAACAGCACCCATTGATTAATCCAGTGCAGTCATTCCACACAATATTACATATAACATGTCATTCCCATATGAAATGACTTCTCATTTAGTCACCAATACAACAATCCCTTGTATATTAGATATAACATGTCATCACCATATAGCCGCTAACATACAGCAACCAAAGACCAAGACAATGCTGTCATTCAGCATCACATTATATATAACATGTCATTCCCATCTAACAGCACTTATTCAGTCAGCGATAAAACACTGCCACTGTGTAGAACATATAACATGTCATCACTATGTGACAGTTTTCATACAGCACCCAATGACTAATACAATGCTGTCATTCATAGCTAACATATAACATGTCATTACATATAACACTAGTTTCCATGTAGCATTTCTACACTGTGTATACCACAACATATAACATGTCATCACTACATAACAGTTTCCATACAGAACCCAAAGATCAATAGTGCTGCCATTCCACAAGACATCACATATAACATGTCTTGAACACTAGTTTCCATACAGCAGTTACTTAGTCACCAACCATCACTGTGTATAACGTTATATATAACATGTCATCACTATGTAACAGTTTCTATACAGCTCCCAATGACCAATACAATGCTGTCACTCTACATAACAACATTACATATAACATATCATTACCGTTATATATCACTAGTATGAATATAACAGTAGTTTCCCTATAGCACCCATTTGATGGCCACAAACACAATGCTGGCATTCTACCAGTGAGAAACATCCCAGTCCTGAAAAAAGCTGAAATATCCCAACTCACCGAGATCCCAGCAGCTACAGTAGCTCGCGCCTCTCTTCCCTCAGTTTCCCTCTCAATTGCTCGCTCTCTCTGCTCTCTCAATCGCAGTCCCTCCCTCCCTTACTCGCCCGCTCCCTCTGCCTCTCTCGCGATCGCTCTGCGTTCTCCCTTTCAGCTATCCTTACACCTCTCACGCCCTCCCTTTCCTTCTCCCTCTCACTCCCCTTCTCTTTCTAGCCCTCTCTCTGCCTCCCTTATTTAGGCTCCATGCAGCTTAAGTCCAGTTGGATTAGAGATGCAGCAGCTACGATAACGCCGGCTCCAACTATGCACCTAGACCAGCCTTTAGTGAGTCTGTGTGTGCGCGCGCGAGTGTGTGGTGTGTGTGTGTGTGTGCGTGTGTGTGTCTTTTCCTCTCACGACCAGAGGACTGGCTCTGAATCTGAATGAGCAGTAATCTGGATCACTGCAGTCACACTCACACACACACATGCACACACACGTACACACGCACACACTGCCCCCTATAACCTCACACTGGTTGCTTATCTGCTGAGCAACAGCTCCATGTACAGAGCTGCACCAACTATACTGCTACACATTTATAGAGATAGATAGACAGATAGATAGATAGACATACACACACACACAGGCACAACGCAGTGTGGTAAATGTGTAATGTAAATGTGAGGTGGGGGAGTGTGAAAAATGGTCTGTCCCTATGGAGAATAGTAGGGCATTGGGCCACAATACATTATCATACTGTGGTCTATCAGCAATCTCTCTCTCTCTCTGGTGCTCTCTCTCTTTCTCTCGCTCTTGCTCTCACAAACACATACTCTCCATCTCTCGCCTGTTAACATCCCATCCATCAATCCGGCTTTACACACCACCTCAGATCATCATTTATTGATGCTGCTGGCCAGCTTCGCCCAGGCTTAAACAGACAGCACACCGATACCTGCCTTAAGGCCGACCCAGGCCGAAGTAGCATTTACTCATGTTTATTAAATGGTCTGCTATATGTGTAATATTAATAACCTTTATATGTAAGCAGCTTATGGGCAAGAAGTGCTGACAGGCTTACAAGGGCCGGCAAATTTGTCATGTCTATACTAGGCGAAGGGTGGAATCCATCACAAAAGGACTTTGCTAATTTACTACTCTGCATGAATCTCCAAAGAAGCTTAAGACATTTTTCACAACTTACAATATTTTGTTCCTCTGAGGTTTGATAAGAACAGACACAATTAAAAAAGAACAAACTCACACAACTGAACTGTTATTTCAGTCAGAGACGGAAAGCCCTGAGAAGAGCTTTAATGTCTGCAATAACAAGAACGAGATGCTGAATGACTGCACAGCTAAAGAGGTTCCCACTTCCAGGCAGTTGCGTAGCTACGTGGTTGCTATAATATTCCAGGTGGTTTTTATGGTGCTATTTCAGGTGTTGCTATGTTTTTTTCCCAGATTTAGTGGTGTGTTTTTTTTCAGGTAGTTGCTATAATGCTGATTAGTTAGGCTGCTAGGCTACTAGGCTGTTGTTAGGTAACTGTTAAGCAGTGGCTATGGTGTCTCAGGTGGTTGTTATGGTGTCTCAGTTGGTTGCTAGGGTGTCACCAAGTGGTTGCTGTGGAACCCCAGGTAGTTGGTTGCATGTCACTACTGTATTTGTATTATAACTAGGTGAGTAGGATGGCCTTCCTTCTTCCCCTCATTTAGCATGATGTTAAGCAGTGTGTTCAGCTGTCCAGTGACTTTGGCAGGTCGAAAAGATACAGGTCTCACTCATGTGAGAGTAAAATGGTTTCATGTGTGAACTCCGATGCCGATGTGCCAGTTTGCCAGTAGTCAAAATGCATCAGACAGAGAGTGCCGCAGCTTTACATGGTAGAAATGTACCGTTCATTCTGTTTCTCTTGAAACTGATCAGTGAAATCAACAATAGGCTAGTTACAATAATTACATTATTAATGTATCGTATAATGTATGAACATGACCTCAATTATTTTTGTTGACCTCTATTATTGCCTATTGTGTTTACCAAGCAGTGGAAATGCGAGTTCAGGCGCAGCACTCATGGTGGCGCAGAACCTTTCTGCGACACTTAGGAAGCAACTGGATTACAAGCTACAAATGTCAGAGAATTGTTTGAATTGTAAGACTACGGCAGCAGAAAAAACTGTATTCCACAATATTATGGTTAAACTTTGGCAGTTAATCATGTGGATCACATGTGTGCCGATTCGTACCTGTCACAGTCCGCTCTGTGTGTAAGGAGGCGCCATTATGGATGCACTGGTCACTGGGTGCACTGCATGCTACATGAAAGATGTCGCTTTCTGCCACAGACTCGTCCTCACCTCCGACAGAATCAACGTCTGCTAAAAAAATCTGTATCTCTGCTAAAATAAGGTAATATCGAGAGCATGTCCACATATTGTATGATAAGCTGATAACAGGCCTGGCAGAGCCCTTTTCTTTTTTTAAGGAGCCCACTATTAAAGAGGATAAGGCAACATAACAGGTTTGTAAAAATCATGTAATACTGCATCTAAGCATTTTTCACACCAACCAGAAGTCGAACACTTACTATTAATACAGCAAAAAAAAAATTTAAAACACTCAATAAGACATTCTAGCAACAGTTTCTGAATGCCCGGAGATATTGAATGCTACGGCTTCCATACTAAAAATTGATCAGTTAATTATCATAGCCGATTATCAATTAATCATAGTCAATTATCAAGTAAACATCCACAAAAATGGGCGCTACAGGTATTCTGTTCAGTAACATCATCCATGTTGAATGAACACAAATAGACTTGGTCAGCTTTGCAACAGTCACTGATTTTACTATGTGTACAGAGGCGGGAATCAGTGGGAATCCTTACTGAAGGTATTCGGATGGCGAGTGCAGTGATTCTCATGCCAGCTTTCTTTTACCGTTTGGCTGGGCGAGCCAAAAGAAATGAGTGTCTGCATTTCCTTCCTTCTGTTAGGGCCGTGTGTACACCGAGCCATATCCTATACATCCACATGCGGCGCTTGATGTTTTGGCAGGGCAGCTCAGACAGGCTGGCACGTTACACCTGGACTAGCAAAGTACGCATGTGCAACAAAACCTCACATAACACTACAGAAAGACAGACTGGCAGTATTTGCGAAAGGATGGTCAAAAGACATGTACTCAGTCTGTGCGGTATATATATATATATTATATATTATATTATATATATATAATAAACTCTTTGCTCTCTGCAATAACACTCATTATTTAGACCATTCATCCATCCATCCTTCCCATGCTGTTCTTCTTTCCTTTCTCTCCATCCTTCCATCATCTCTCCTGGCTTGTTTTTTTGTCTCCGATCTTGCTTTGCTAGCATGGTGCCTATCATCCCTCCCCCCCCTTCCCCTCCAAATGCTGCAATCTATTAGCATGCTAAAAAGCACATGGACACCCTCTACTCATCCCCTTTCCACACCACCTTTCTCCGTCCCTCACTACCACTCAGATACTTCAGATACAAAAGGTTGACAACCCAAGAGAATATTGTAAAAACTGAAATGAAATGTAGATGTGAATTCAAACTAAATCTACATAGGAATAGTGGTAAGAAAAAGAGAGACAGAAGGAAGGAGAAGGAAAGTAATAACGCAACAGAATAAAGCCAAGAGATTGAGAGAGAGAGAGAGAGAGAGAGAGAGAGAGCGTGAGCGAGAAAGAGAGAGAGGCAGTCTGGAGGCATGCAGGGACATCTGTTATCACAGGATCTGTGTCCAGGAGAAAAGAGCTAATGCTATCTGCCTGATAACAGGAGTGCCATTCTACTGCCCTGTCTTCATAGCAATAAACAGCAAAGACTCCGACATCACTGTCTAAGACATACAGTTGTGGTCAGATGTTTACATACACTCATCATGGACATGGTCAGTAATTTCCTTAAACTGTTCTTTTTCCAAGGCAGAATAAATACATACACCCACACAAATTATTACGTCAGTGCTGTAAGTTCTAAAACGTCTTGTTAACCTCACAAGGTCATGGCCTCTGAACTTCCGGTTAGTGATCATGATTGACTACAGCTGGAATAGACTTCTCTGTTCCCAAATGTGGGGGCGTTAAGAGCTCTGGGCTACTGATGACAGGCTTGTGATTTCGATACCCGGGCTCGGCAAGCTGCCACTGTTGGGCCCTTCACCGTCTCTGCTCCACGGGTGCCGCAGCAATGGCTGCCCACCGCTCCGGGCACGTGTGCTCACTGTTCACTGTGTGTGTTTCGCTGGTGTGTATGTGCGTATTCACTGCACTGATGGAATAAATGCAGAAGCCAAATTCCATCTGTGTCTGTCACAAATGGTAAATATGATAAATATGGTCTTGTAAAAAGGTTTGTTTGACAGCACTCATTGGACTGACCAACACACAGTACCATGGGAAAGTTCCAGGAGTTTACTGCAGACCTGAGGATGATCGTAGATTTACCCAAGTCAGGAATGTCTGTGTGAGCCAACTGTCTCCCTCAGCTTTGAGGAAACTGGTTCAGATGGTCAGGAATAACCACCAAGCCTCACACCTGCCATGGAAGCTGCTGGAAGGCCAAGAAGTTTTACATCGCCAAGGACTACGAAGAGGCTGCCATCCAGGAAAGAAGCTTCTGCTTCTTCAATACTGTCAATCTTGATGAAAGTTTGCAGCTTAACCACATGGACAAACAAAAGCCTTCTTTAGGAAAGCTGTATGGTCAGATGAGACAAACATTGAGCTAGAATGACCAGAGGTATGTTTGTAGGAGTGAAGGTGAATCATTCGCACCAAGAACAATAGGTCTCATTCACCAACCGTTCTTAAGAAACAATTTCTTCTTCTTTCACATTTGGGATTTGTTTAATTTATGAGGACAATGGGATGAATCATCATAACAGCATAGTTGTGAACACTTTAAAAACACGTCCAGAATCTGACTTAGACTTTTTGTTAGAACTTTTCTGTTTTCAACAACAAATTTAATAAACCTCTTTGTTAAACATGGCGATGGAAGCATCATGCTCTGGGTTTTTTTTTTTGCTGCCAGTGGAACTGGTACATGTGGATGGCAAGTGGATGGAAAGAGCTCAGACCATCAGCTACATGGTTCAAATTTGGACACAACTGGGTGTTTCAACAAGTCAGTGACCCCAACCATGCATCAAAAGTGGTTCCTGAATGGAAATGCAGGCTAACATAAAGCTTTTGAATGGCCTTCCCAAAGTCCTGACCTCAACACTATCAAAATATGCAGACTGTGCTTAAAAGTTGGATCCATGCCAAAAAAAACCAACACGTTTAACTGAACTTTACCAATTCTCTGCCAAGATGAGTGCTCTAATATCCAACCAGAATTCTTCCAGAAGCTTGATGATGGCTACCGAAAGAATCTGGTCCAGGTGCAAATTGCTATGGGACACTATATTATAGGACCATATATTAGAAGTGCTGTATGTAGATGTTTTAACTTGTATGTATGATGATTATGTTAATTCCAGAAAACCTCTTAAAATGAAAACTCCACCAAAACCCTTTCCTATGAAATATGTATGTCGTACACTCAGAACTCAGTAGAAGCCCAATATTGTCATGACATCCGTGTCCAAGATGAGTGTATATAAATGTGTAAACTGTAAATGTGCTCTGCTTAAAAAAAACACAAGCCTTTAATGGTTCTAGGAGAGAACCTGCTGAATAGGGTCATCATTAAGCTCAATTACATGTGGCCTCTTCAAGCCTTATCTCTAATGCAGAGCCAAAAGAAAGAATACAGGCCCAAGAAGCTTCTTACTGATCAAGACTACAGTATTAGGAATACTACCCTGTGTTTGCTCTGCGTATTCTTTTATCAGCATGAATCTTAGTCATTTGTCCTCTAGGAGGTTGTTTCCAAGGCCAAGCTTCACCGGGTCATGATCATCAACACACTATGCTAATGGACAAAGTGAGGCACTTAGAATCAGGCTCTGTACAAAGGCAGGATAACTAGAGTATGCTAAAAGCCTCCGCTCCAAAAGTACTTGGGTTCTAAGTGTACAGCAGACGTTCTCTCTTGGGTTGCAGACTTTGAAGATATTAAAACCTTTCACTGTGGGGCTCCTGAGTGGCACACTGCCTCAAGAAGCTGAGGCCTCAGAGCATGCGCACTCTCTGTTCTTCCAGATGGGAGGTAAGTCAGTGGGATATGCGGAGAGACTTACCAAGGACTGGCAAATTTGACACGTTTAAATTAGGCGAAGGATGAAATCTGTCTAAAAGACGGAGAAAGTTGTTGGTTAAAGTAGGTGATGAAATTACAATGGTGATATCTGAACAATATTTCATTTTTTTAACTTTTAACTAAAATAACAGCCACCGGTAACGCCACATTCCAACCAGAACACAAAGGTTTTGTTTCATCAGGTAGCTCAAATCAAATCTTTTTTTTTGTTATATCTGATATGAGCATGACAGATCTTCAGTAGTTCTTCATCCCACCTCATTGCTGAATATTAAAACCCAGTGGTGGGCGGGGGGTGCCCAGCACAGCTTGATCCAATGTAAAATTCTTCACTGTATTCATCTGACAGGATAAGTAGAATTTATGATGATGTCAAGCCTACTTGTGACAGATGTCCTCAAGTCCCCCCACAAAAAGGTTTTGGTCTTATCTGTTGGATTTAGAGAATATCAGAATGTCCCTCAAACCAAATGCATTCACAGTTTTTTTGGGAATCCTTCCTCAAAATATGTCATTATTTAAGAGGAAAGCAAGACTTGTAGCATTTACTACTTTACATAACAGAAAACTGGGAGCACAATGAGGGGTTTATCAACTTAATATAAAAAATAGGGGTGTGTTTATACTTGTCAGCCTTAATTCGATTAAAACCAACCCTGGTATGATTGCCCTGTTAGTGTGGTTTGTTACAGTAAATGTGAATGCTGCCTTTAAACCAAACAAGCGCAGCTCCTTGGTTCAGATGCCAGAGTTTGTTTAGTAACGTGTCTTATCTAAAAATTAACCATTACTGGGGCTGGACAGCCAGAAGAAAGCAAGTTCTGGTTTTGCACAGCCATTTCAGCAACAGGCAGAAGGCTCTGAAAAGTGTGTTAATGACTGCAGAGAAGTGTCCCTGCCCCCTGTCCTGTTACAAAAGTTAAAAACAGACACAATGAAAGAACTATAGACTTAGTCAACTGTGAGTCATACTCGCCATGTGAACATGTGTGGTCTCCAAATCAGCAGACTCGCACATTTGGATAAGATAATTTAAGAAAACTCTAATATTATATCTAACTATTTCTGCAAGAAATTAACTGCAACTGCAAGTTTACTGCCTACCTTTAATTGCCTACTTAGCAATTAATCAAACACACTGTAATGGAACAACAGAAATAGAAACATCCCCCATCATTGTTCTCTAATTTGACAAGGCCTTTCAGATCTCTTTAATTAAGAAGAATAGAGCTGGCTGTTATCTGTAGTGACAGTGCATAATAATAAAACTGCCACCCAACCTGATGATGGTTATTGCACATCCCTCAAAGTACCAGCTAAAAGGAGTAATAACAGGCCATGTAAATGGTGTGTTATCAACGAGTGGCACTGGCAAAAGGTTCATGCAAAGGCTTGGCAGCGTTAAGTGGCTTTGCTTCTTCGGCACTTGGAGAAATGTAGAAAACATGATGCACATGACGGTCATCGTGAAGCATCAGCAGCCCATCACTGTTCCTAACAAGGGATCTTGAATAACAGCGACCTGGTCCTGCTGCCTGTATGTTGCTGTAGAAGATAACACCCTAAGTAACTACTGGTCCAGTTGATAATCTGTCATGAATACCAACCCAGGCTAAACCCATTAAGCTGGTTTCCATTTTCTTTGGCCACTATACCAAAACCCAGAGGCCGTGGGCTAGTGCCCGCTGGACCAGCGCTGCCGTCTTACAGTAACAAGTCAAACTTTTCCGCTGCAAAATGACAAGTAAATTACAGCCTTGTCGATCCAGGGTTTATTTTTGCATCTAATGGTAGAAACACACGCGGAGAGGCAGAAGGAGTGGTCGGCGAGGCTGGGAGAAAAGATTCAGCATTAATGAGGAATCTGCAGTGGGAAATTTAGCGGGCTCGTGATGAGGTAACAGCGCTGTGTAAATCATTAGTACTCATTAGAACTGAATCATCGAGATTGCGCTCGCAGAAGAGTAGCGGAAAATACCGGTCACTGCTCAGAGAGAAATGACACTGAATGTTGCCATAGCGATATGTCTGCTTCTCCAGAGCAGAATCGGGGGGTGGAGCAGACTCGTATGCATTATTGCTGTAAATATTAAGACAGAAATTGCCCACGTTTGAAGACACATTTGTCACCTCTGGTCCAGAACCGTCCTGAAACTTCACCTCCCTCCCGTAGCAGCCATGTTGACACTCTGCTGGAAAGAGAAAGTTTACCAAAGAACCGGAATCATCCCAGCTATGTAGCTGCCATTCATAACTGAACAAATCAGCTGCTATTTATAGGAAGAGAACATGAGCACGCAACAAAAAGGCCTCGCATTTGTGAGAAATGTTCCTGTGATTCAAACATAATTACGCTGCATAACAAACTGAATTGAAACTGGGCTGAAGTCTCAGCTCTCTTGTTCTCTTCTCTGACTAGCAGAAGTAAAAAAGCTCATGCTGTTTCTGGGAAAGTGGCTGTAATTCTCCTGGCCGTGCTCCGCCCACAAATGCCTACCTTACCTAGCAACTGTTGCCAGGTTGGACAAGTTTTACAAAATGGCTAAAATTTCACTGTGGTGTCAAAAGTAGTCACACACGCTAAAGACCTGCCAGACTAGTGTTTTGGCTGCACACCCAGGTATAAATGCTTACAACGGTGTAGACCACCCGCGCAGGCTACACCATAGACTCAACGCAGAAGCATAAATCGGCCTTGAGGCAATGCCACTATGACCCCAGGATGGCTGGTTCGAGTCCCTGGTCATGCCGTTGTGTCATCAGTAGCTGGAGCCTGAGAGAGCACAATTACCCAGGTGGGTGGATGACTCTCTCTCCCTACATCACTTCAGTGTGATGCTGGCTGGCACAGGCGTCTGCTAGCCAAGGCATCAGATCTGGGTACAAGGTGATTTCCTCCGGGTGTGTGGGTTGCCTAGTGACGCTGAAATAGGCGGTAGCTGGTTGTGCATGTGTTGGAGGAGGCATGTGTCCGTCCTTACCCTCACAATGTCAGGAGTATTACATGTGATAGGGGTAGAGTACTAATAAGTGGGTTGGGTAATTAGCTAATCTAAAGCTGGGGAGAAAAAATGGTTTAAAAATTCATTTTGGAAATCAGGTCATTTTTTTCAGAGTAATAGACTGTATTTATTTCATATGTATCAGAAAGGTCTCACTATTAGACTGGAAGCACTTCTGTGTTAAATAATTACATTAGTGGGATTAATATTAGCATAGTGGCTTGCTTTGATTAGCTGGCAGCAGTTTCTCTCGAGGTGAAACTGGACTTTTGCCACTTTCCCGTAAGGCCTGTTCTATCTTGTAACAGCTGATACAAAAAAGCATGTTAGAACGGACTGGTCAATTTTCTGCCTTTCAAAACAAGATAAATCATTTCAATGCAGGACACTGGAATCCCATAATTACTGCCCTTCGACCCGTGTAGGACATTAAGGTGATTGAGAGGTCGTTTTGAGGCAGGTTGGGGTTCCACACACATGCGAAGGATAATGGGAGGAAGAGCCAAAATAGAAAGTGATAGAAGGGGTTTCAGCAGCTGTGCTAGCAGCTGTCAGCGTGATGAATCTGCATCTGGAAATCACCAACAGTGGGCTTACCTCTCCCCTGGTGGCAGACTAATTAGTCAAATTAAAGATGACGCTAGAGAGAGAGAAGGAGAGAGGTACAGAGGTAGAGAGGGAGGTCCATTCTCCTCCACCAGTAGCAGGGACCTACCTCAGAGGACTGGCCATTGCTCATTGCTAACCACACACACTGGGAAATGACAGAAGCATGATTGCTTTATAATACTAATTCGCTGTGCCTGCAAGCCTAAAAGATGGTATATAATTTCATAAAATAACAGCGCAGGCCTAAAGACTGCCCAAAATAGAACTGGACACTCTGAAGTACGGGTCCAAGAGCAACATAACGGCCGCCGAATGCTGTTCACATGGGGATGCATACATACATATAGATGCATATTCTTATATGTATGTGCATGCATGGGTGCATCAGTGAGAGTGTGTGTGTGTGTGTGTGTGTGTGTGTGTGTGTATCCACCTGTAGCTCCTGACCTGAACACATTCCAGACATTGTTATTATAGTAAATCTTGTCTTGTAGCATAGCAAAACAGGCTGGACTGTGTGCAGCTCTAATACGCAATTTTACCCTTCATCACACAGACACACACACACACACATTGCTTTCACACACAGTAATACTGGAATGTAAGAGACAAAAATGACATAGAAAGAGAAAGACAGGGCAAAGAGATAGAGTGTGTGTCTGTATGTGTGTGGGAGTGAGAGAGAGTGAGAAAGACCTTGAGAGAGAGAGTGTGAGAGAGAGTGAGTGAGAAAGACTTTGAGAGAGGGTGAGAAGGACTTGACAGCGAGAGAGAGAGAGAGAGAGAGAGAGAGAAGACCTTGTGTGAGAGAGTAAGTAAAAAAAGACCTTGAGAGAGAGAAAGAGAGAGAGAGAGAGAGAGAGAGAGAGAGAAAGAAATATTGAGAAAGACTTGAGAAAGAGAGCATGAGAGTGAGAAAGACTAACGACCATGAGAGTGTGAATAAGTGAGAAAGACCTTGTGAGAGAGAGTGAAAAAGTGAAACAGTGTAAGAAATTGAGAGAGAGAGAGTGGGAGAGAAAGACCCTGAGAAAGAAATAGTGAGAAAGACCTTGAGAAGAGAGGGACACTGAGTGAGAATGGCAATGAAAGAGTAAAGGAGGGAAACAGAGAGAGGGAGAAGTGTCTGTGTATGTATGTGTGAAAGAGAGGGAAAGGAGGTAGAGAGAGAGAGAAAACCAAGAGATTGGGAGAGATAGAGCAACAAACAGAGACAGAGAGAGAGAGACAGAGAGATAGGGGAAAGAGAGAGATATATTAAACAGACACAGAAAAGGGGATGGAGAGAGAGAGACATGGATATATAGACATGGATATATATACATAGAGGAAGGGGGGTGGGAGATATTAAACAGAGAGAGAAAAATGGAAGGAGAGACATGAAGAGAGACACAGAGTGAGTGAGTGAATGAGAGAGAGAGAGGCAGCTGACTACATAAACTGTATGAAGTGTCAATCTCTGTGTGTAAGTCTCTGTGCTCTGTCTGTCAGAGCCACGCCTCCTTCAGACTCCATCAGCATCCCTGAGTGCAGAACAAAGACTGTCTCTGCAGGCAACAACTCGAGAAGCATCACACTTACCAAACACACACAAAAGTGCCTACACACACACACATACACACAAGGAAACACACTCGCCTATCCAAAAATCAAATCATGCTAGAGTCGGAAAAGGCAGACTGTGAAGCTTTAGCTCTGAAGAAGTGGACCACATTTCAGTGCAACTGTTTCAGTGCAGTACACACGATACAACAAGCGGGGGGCACATATACCATGCTGTCAGAACCTTCTATGTCCTTCTAGAAATATCTTCTCCCTTTCAGCAGAAGGTACTGCTTCCACTGGTGCGTTTCTGTGGAGGCTGTGGAGTTACAGGTCTCTTAACAGGTAACTAGTGACAGGTAACTAAAAGACGAAGACTCACCGGAGTGTTCCTCGCTCCGCAGCGTCCAGCTGATTGCACCCCCAGGAACATGAGGACTCTCTACATACTTAGGCTTCCTTACTGAACCTGCACAACACACACAGAAGGAGAAGGAGGAGAAATGGAAGGAGGAGTTAAAGAGAGAGCATGAGAGAGAGAGAGAGCTCTTACCGAGTTAAGTCTTTCCAGATGAGTTTTTAAGGTGATCTAAATCTCTCTCTATGAGTGCATGTGTGTGTGTGTGTGTGTGTGTGTGTGTGTGTGTGTGAGACGGTCGTACTATCCTGTGCTAGTAAACAGCAAACAGATTCCAGTGTGTTTCAGCAGGCGGAGGGTGATCATGTGCCTGTAATTGATTTAAGCACTTTAAACAGTTCCTCATGCTGACACTGTCCTCCCTCATGCCCCCACACACACACACTCACGCGCGCACACACACACCTGATCCAGTCCATTCATGGGTATAAGTGTGTGTGTGCGTGTGTATGCCATTTACTTTTGTTACTGGTCCCATCACAAAGCTTCAAAGCCAAAAAGTCTTTGAAGTGTGTGTCTACACACACACACACACACACACACACACACACACACACACACCTGTAAGAACATGCCAAAACACAATGAATCAAGAGGAAGGAATGTCTCAACATCAGAACATCAACTCCAGTTTAGACCAAACAGGGGAAAGAGAAGTCGCTGGACACGACGAGGTGCGTCAGCTGACCCCCCGTGTCCAGCAAGTGCTCCTTCCCATCTGTATGTTCTGGACGTGGGCGATTCTGACTCGATTCACAAATGTCAAAAATCCATTTTCTAAAAGTTCACTGACAACGCAATGTTGACGGAACGCAACAGGCGGAGCTCGGAACTGCGGAAGTCCAGCGCCGAATGTGTGGTGTGCACTCTACAGAGATAAAAGATGGATGGGGGAGAAATTGAATGGACACCCTCTCTATTATTAGCTAGTGTATGGGCATCAGAGGTCCAATGTGCTACCACTATGGCCCGGGGGTTGTGAGTTCCAATCCCGAGCCATGCCACCTTGCTATCAGTGGCCGGCTCGGAGGGTAGATGGCACTCTGTCCCCTCATAACTCTTAAATAATGTTGGCTGGCACAGGCATCTGTTAGCATCTGTTAGTTTCTCTGAGTGGGTCGGCTGCCCAGCGATGCCGCATTGGCAGAAGTTTGATGAAAAGAGACTGGCTGGCTCTGCATGTATCAGAGGACACATGTTAATTCCTGACCTCCCTAGTGTCGGGAGCATTGCTAGTGCTAGGGGAAGCTATGAACAGGTGGGTTAAGGATTTGCGTCTATTCAGCCGTTGAGCTACTTTGGAGCCGAGATACAGCAGCACCCCTTCTCAAAGATAATTTCCGGACACAGTGATCCCCACAAAAACCGAAGTTGTGGAATCACTAAAGAAAACACATAGAAAAGCTGTAACGTGGGAGTTTCACGTCACCGCTACTGTGCATTTTATCACAGATGAGTGGCAGCTAGCGTCTTGTGATCCAAACAAAAGCAGTGAATGAGAGCCACACGGGTGCAGATATGGCTGAGCTGTTTAAGACTGTAGCAGAGGAACAGCAGATTACTAAGAAAGATGTACTTTTAGTTACTGAAAAATGCTGAACAGGCTAAATTCCTACATGTGAAATGCTATGCCCATGCACTAACCCAGGGCTCAGGTTGCCCACTGTGTCAAGGCTACTAGGAAGGGTAAGCTCCCTGCAAAACCTTTCAGTTGATTTGCCACATCGCTTTCATTTGTTTTATTAATAAAAGGTACTGGGGAAAAAACCCATAATGATGTCCCAGATTAGGTATCAGATACTTTGTTTTTACCACTAAGTTCTAGCAGAACACCCTCTGGGGTCCTCTGGAATTGACTTTATTCACAGGAGAAATTTGAGGTGGAAAATGGGCAGTTCTGTTATTAAAACATATTTGAATGGGCGGCAGCCAGCAGAGGCGCTAGACCTGGGGTTGTTTCATTTTTGAGAAACATTGGGCTGTCCATGTTTTCTACAGTCACTGCTCCAGACGTTTGTCTGTTGTCTGCAGTTTTCTCCCATGCTGGACTTACATTCCCATGTCTTTACTTTTCAAATTCTGCATGGTTAAATTCACAAAAATGTGACAAGTATACTAAATAAAGGAAATTGGCAAGGGGGAAATACTCTTTTACAGCACTGTATCTGAGTAAGAGCCTTTCTACACATGGATTATGAAGGACTGGTCTGCACTGCCACCTGTGGAGACAGAACTGTAAGCACAACGCTAACATTACTGGACTCTGCCGGGCTAGAGAGCCAGAGTGAGACCATCATCTCACATTACGAAATGATCAATAAGCAAATAAGAAAAATGTCTTTTTACTCATCAGCTTTATCCAATGTTGGGAATTGAAGAGAATTCTAACCTTTCAGAGAGCCATAAATGGAGTACCTCCTATGCATATTTATACTTAGAAGGCCAAACATGGTTATCTACCTGACCTCAGCCACAACATTATATAGTAGCTTATTTTTAGGTGATTTGTGGAACCAACCCAGGGTGCTTTTCGTATCACCAGTACACATATACACATACCACAGTTTGAGAAGAACTGCTCTAAAAAGTCTGTAGAGGATTTAGTATGGAGGAATAGTCTCATAACTACAGGCTACATCTTCTCCTAGTTCACTCAGCATAAGACTCCCATACAAGCATGTCAATAATATTGATGTCTTTCTGAGCTTTTTTACCCCCAAAAATCTTTACATTGGTTTTAGGTTTTATTTTATGTTTTACAGACATAAGGAAACAAAGTGCCTCGATTTTAAAAAGGGAACATAACACCTATAACTATCGTGAACAGATTTTGTTATGACTTGTGATTCATTTTCCTTAATTTATAAAATCCTAGATCTGCCATGCAAGGCGTCCCCTAGGGATCAGTCCTTTGCCAGATCGATCGCTGCTGATGATATTCTTATTTGTTGTAGGACCACAACTACCCCTATTTAATCCAGAATAAACACTCTCAGATTCCACGCTAAATAAGTTGATCAATTTGGAAAGAAACTTTTATCCTTTGCTTTCTTTCAAAGTGCTTTTGAAGTGTTTTTTTTTTCTTTTGCATAACATTGCATGCCTTTTCCACAATGCCTTATATCACAACGGCTCCCTCTCCTGGCCGTGTCCGATTTTTAATGGGTAATTTTTTAAAAGGCTTAGGGATCAGTCCTTGGTCCTCTTCTTTTCATTATCTACATTTCACCCCTTAGTAAGATCAATCACTGCCATGGTCTTCATTTTTATTGTTACACTGATGATATTCAGACTTAGCACCAAAACTACCACTACTCTATGATGTATTCATGATATCAAACACTGGATGCATTCTGACTCTTAATATTGTCAATTATTATATCTATTATATATTATATTATATATTTATTTATTATATATATAATTAAATGTTAACCTTAAGTTAAATCAAGTTAATCTCCACACAAGGCTTCTGCATATAAATAATTTTTATTCCTTATATCATTATTTTTGACTTAATTGTTGATGTTCTACTGATTTGTACAGTGTTTTAAGAATCAGTTTTATACTTTGTTCATCATGGCTCTTCTACAGGCCTATTTGATGCTGTACATTACAAAAAGCACTAGTAATTCTGCCAGGCCTGTACGTGAGTACAGCATCTCAGAACACACACGTTTGACCCAAAAGTGTTCTGTGTTACAGCTCAAAAAGAACATTGGTTCAACATGTGTGTGAAAATGCTGTGAAGGGTGGCTGGATAGTAGATTGATATGCCTAGAAAAGCGTATTGTGTATCACAATAACAAAATGTACCACGATACAATAAAATATCGTCATATTGCCCAGTTCCACTGGATAGGCCAGACATTGCCCATCTAGGATGACAGGATGACAACTAATTTTGCTCTATTCCAGCTTAAGCCACCCTTGAGCCAAGTTAGAAAACACAGACCGCTATGTCTATCAGTTGATGCGGGCTGGTGGAGATCCTTGAGGCCTCAGTTGGAACACTCTGCAAGAACACATGACCACATAGCATAGAAGCCAGTACATAACAGCAGTGAGAACTGCATTACATTACATTAATGGCCACCACTCTGAGCCCTTATAGCACCATGAACAGTGTTAAAATGGATTGCATGACATGGGAGATATTAACTCGGTGGCAGTTCAAAAGCGGCAGTTACCATGGCAGTTATTTCCTTTTCCATTGTCCATACAGTGAGTGGGAATTGTGAGACGATAATGTGGGACAGAGGAAAATAAGATATTATTATTTATTTATATTTATTAAAATGCATTACCTTTGGATGATTTACATATGATTTACAGAAAAAATGTGAACAATTCTGGAGGATCTGGTCACCTTTATGGACATATTTGGATAAGATCGTGTAAATGATGTATTGACTTTTTTTTCCCTCCAGATACAAAAAGGAGCCATTTATTCTCTTGTCTTTTTCCTCATTTTTATTTTTATTTTATATTTATTTATTTATTGATTAATACATTTGTGTATTAATTAATATTAAGTGTATTCATTTTGTTCCTTTCACTTCCATGTGCCTTGTTTTGTTTTGTTTGTAACCCTGTAAAAATCCAATGTAATCGTCTCCAGTAATTTTTATTTTAAGCAATTACCAGTTGCCCATATGCCTCCGATATAATTGTGCATGCCTAGCTCAGACCACGAACGTCCCTATAAAGAGGCTATTAAAAGCAATCAGCTATAAAAGTAAAGGATGAGTTTATGTAAATGACCAATAGATGGTGCTATACTCACAGAAATTCCTATAACAAAAGTTCAGCTGAATATTTATGCCTCGCAAGTGGCAACCTTAACATCTACGCAGTGCAGAAACACTCAGAGTCGCAGGCACTTTCCAAGTACAGTTCCGAAGCATTCCTGCAGAATGAAAGCACTTCATTGTGTCGGCTAGTGAAGAGATATTTGTGTCATGCGTTATGTGATATGTATGTTGGACGTACCTGGGGATTTGGTGCTGGGTCTGAGCGGCAGCATGTAGGGCTGTCGGGGAGGCAGCATTGGAGAGGAGGGGAGTGAGATAGAGACCCCTCTGGATAAACTCAGTCTCAGCACCTCGTCTGTGGGGTACGGCTGCATCGGGAGCGGGCCGCTGCCCATGTGACTTGGAACTGTGAGACCTCCCTCTAGAGATTTATGATGATGGTAACTGGGGCTGAGGGAATCACAACCTTGGGAGAGAAAGAGAGAGTGACAGAGAGACATTTTATACACTGGACATAGCGCACAGCTGTTCATCATTCTGGACCCAATTTGACTTTTTTATAGTTTCTTATAGAGAGAGAGGCACATTTAGTATATTCTCATTACCAAACCTCCAAACCCTGTAACTTTACACTACCATTCAAAAGTTTGAAATCAATGTCTCATCAATGTGGTGATCAAATCCTGAGGCCAGTAAGTCTGAACAAGTTATTAAGGTATAAAAACTGACTACTAATATGACAAGTGGCTCAGCGGTCTAATGCATTACCGCTATGAACAGGGGGGTCACAATTTTTTATCTTGAGCCATTCCTCTTTGCCATTATCAGGTGGTGATCAAATGGCAGTGCTCTTATGCTCATCACTTCTGAAGTGACATTAACCTGCACAGGCATCAGTTAGCAGGTGCAGCAAAGCTAAGAACCCAGCATTTTTTCTCTGCATGTATCGAAGGAGACGTGTTAAGTCCTTACCCTCCTAGTGTTAGGAGCCATGCTAAGGGGAGGTTGGGTGGGTTAAATAAATAAATAAGTAGAAAATATGACAGATTTCTGATGTCTTGACCACTTGAAATGGTCAAGAATGACCTGAAAGTCATGTTGTTAAAGCACTGCTGATAGAATGGGAAACCCCCTTCACAATGCGTAGGCTAGAGGGTACAAATATCCTCCAAATCCTCATAGCACAGCAATGTTTTATGATGAAGTAATGCCTTCCTAGAATAGTAGAAACAGTGCAGCACATGGCTGACACCTCTTTTTGGAAGAAACATTGCATAAGCAGGTGTCCATAAACATTTGGCATAAGTACAGCTTAAGTCTCTTTCATATTCATACAGTGTAAGAACCACATAAGCGAGTAATATGTGGCAGCATCTTACTCATGAATTATGACTGGTAAGAAAAGAAACTATGACTGACCATCACTTGCTACATTAGCCTCCTAGCTCCAGTACAAAAACAAAAAGGCGAACCTTGGACACCACCTGTCTTGTCAGATCAAAAACACTTGGGAGCAGGTAAATCTTGTGCCTGTACTTTTCTACCAGACCAGTGCAAGTCTTACAATCCATTAGATCTGCTTCAATGTGAGCGACAGAGAAAGTCTGAAGAGGGGAAAAAATAGAGACCCACAGATGCTCACACTTCCTCACACTCATAACCACACTACATAATCATCATCATTATCATCAGCAGCAGCGTCTTCTCAGCTTCCATTTGCATCAGTTCTATTTACTGCTAAAGCACTTCAAAACGCTCAAAGCGCTTTTCCCTTCTTGCATGCTTTCCAACTGGACGTCGTTTCATTTTAGCCACTTCATCTCGGCACCGCAAATCTCATTAGAGTGATCATTACCAGTCGTGCTTTTCTCTCCAGCCAGCGAAAACCACAATGAAAACAGACGGACGAACTGCCAAGGCAACAGCAACTCCAACAGTAACTCAGTCCATTTTTCTCGTTCGAGAAAGCAGCTCCTCTGGGGAAATTGGAGAACAACTTAAACGTCGTTTAGGGTTCCAAAGCAAACAGTCTGGCCAAAAAGCAGCCTCCCTCTGTGGGCCAGGATCTAATATAAGACGTTTTAATGCCTAACCAAGATTGGCGGCATAAAACGGCTAGATCCTAATTTTCACGACGCCGTGAAGACAGACTCGTAGCAGCACTACTTACAGATTGACGGCTTGCACGGCATCAAGTAAAACATAAAACCACCATGCGTGTGTGTGTGTGTATGTGTGTGTTTGTTAAAAATAAAAGCGCTAGGATGTGTTCCAATACATGAGCGGTCCTGCCAATAATGTAGCCCACCTCTAAAACCTCAGGCCCTTACACAGAAGGCGAGAAACAGCACAGAAAATTCTGTTCACTCTTTTACCGACTTTCATTCTGAAAAGCTCCACATGCTATGGTGTAACTATAGGGTGGCTGGGGTGGAAGTGGCTACCCTTGAAATCTGTTTATCCACTTTGGGTGTTTTGTATGTCCGTCCTGAACTAATGGTAAGCCAGCTAGTGTGCACTCTTCTATAGACATCACCTTTAGGAATTCCATTCTGAATGCAGGCAAGGCTGCTGTTAGCGTCTTAGTCTTGGGTTGTCCTATTTATACTGCCAAAATGTACATACACCTACAGCTACTTATGGAAGTGGAGCTAAAAAGGCTAAAAGCTAACACCTGGCTGATCGGAAGAAGGGACGACCAACGGAAGCACTGTTGCTGATTTCCATGTGGGGACGCAGGAGAAGTGTGCTGGTGCTAGATGGTGGAAGCTAAAAAGCTAACCTACCTCACCAGCTACAATCTCTTTAGCTAGCTAAGCACATTTAAGTGGGTGGAAACCAAAAGGACACCGGGAGGAGAGCAACACTATTGGGCAAAACTCAAATCACAAGAGATACTTTCTGTTACAGTGGCAGGCCACGCTACTGTATACTTGGCTAGGCTAGGCTATGCAGTGCAGCTCTTATGATCTGACGCAGTGTTATAAACCAGCTGCAATCAGAGCAGATCTAAAACACAGAAAATCAGCGTGTTTAATTCTGATGCAATGCTGCGTTCCATTTACCTCGGAGGTCGGAGCTGAGAATGGCGTCACACCACAACAAGGTTCGATAATACTGGTTTTATGGTGAATCTAACCAAAATATGTCACACTTTATTTCCCAGGTTAGCAGAAGTGTTGATAAATTGTATAATACCACCTCTTTTACTACTGTTGATGTGCGTTGTAGCCATCAGGGTTAGTGAGGCCCTTACTCTCCAAGTAGGAAATCCAACTTGTGGGGGTGTTCCAATTGCAATTTCCTACTTGGAATTCGGAAATTTCGACATCCCAGTTCAAATGGGAGCATAAAATAAAAGGATTGTTATTGGGCAGTTTTTTTCATCTTACATACAAAGTCACATGTTTAAAATATAAACACAAAGAACAAAAACTGAATAAATTTGTTGAGTTCCATGGCACCTTTAATTAATACACAAATGTATAGTGAGCAAATGGAATAGGCCTCTATTTTTAGGCCATTTTTGTTCATTTTGGGACATTTCTAAGCCATACATTGAACTATATTTAGGCTGGCTTTGGCTCCTTTAGAACTGCAAATGGGGTGGCCACCTAATCGCCACCCCATTTTTCAGTCCTAGAATCGCCTCTGTTAATGTGACGCTCCATCTACGCACTATAAGGGATAAATTTGGACAAGTGAGTAAATCAGCTCGAGCTGACATTCACTAATTGAGTGTGAGTATGAGTACATGTGCATGACTGTGTGAGAGAAAAAGGAAAGCGAGGGAGACGGTAGGAAAGAGCAATAGAGAGATTTTATTAAGCTGGAGGTCGATGAATTGTTGAAACTACTAGAGGTCAGCTGCAGTTTTGTGAAAATTTGTGAAAATGTGCCAGTAGTGGTTTGGTTTCGCAGTCTGCGGTGTCTCGACTCTGCCTCCTGCTGCACTACAGCAAATCAAATCTAACACGGACGCCCGTCTCCAGTCGGCGAAGAGTGATCGCGTCCCTCCGTTCATAATGCGGCAGTCATTTATTTATTTCTATTACACCCGCCCACCCGCTGAAGCCCCATTCAGCGGAGATTAAATATTTATCTGACTATAAATCATTTATATGTGGAAATATGGTTTGGAGCTCAAGAAGGGCCTTCACTCAGGCCCGGAGGCTGAAGCTTGAAGCCCAAGCTAAACACGGACAGATCAAACAGGAGAGAATATATTCACAGTGAAACAAGAGGATCGCTGATGCATCTTCACATTTAAGCTCTCAACAAATATCCGGCTCATTCTGGTGGTGCAAATGAGCATTTCTGCGCATTGTGCCAAGACAGAGTGAAAAGTGTTGAATTTCGCAGAATTCTCCCCCAGATCGTTCTGAAAGAGACGACTCAAGCTGCACAGGAAGCAGAAAGCCTGCAGAATCTGGAATGTGTCAGGAATAGCCTGGACCAACCCGCAGACTGTGATGTGTGTTTTCACGTTCCTATACAACACACTCACACACACCTTAGACCATCAAATGTGGTCTCAGGCAGCTCACGAAACGTCACCTGTGGGCAGCCGAGGGAAAATCTAACGTGGGTCGGGTTTCCAAAACACAACATTAGAAGGAGGCAAAGGGAAAATGGGAGAGTAGTACAGAGAGATGTCCAACTGGGATCAGCTTGTCTGCAATGGTTAGAATAAAGGCTGTTAAAGATGATTTCATTTTTAAGCCAACAGATGGCCAAGGGTGGAAAAGGCAAAGAATAGGATCAGTAAGCAAACAGGGAGAGAACACGTGTGAAGAAGCAAAGAAGAGCCCACCATGAACGCCCACCAAGTTCTGATCTAATAGAACTTTAAGGGTGCATTTCGTTAACACCAACATGGCTAAATAAGGCACTTTGCTTCAAGGCAGTTATGACTGTCCACCCTAAAAAGTGTCCACCACAAAAAGCGTTCCAAAACATCTTAGACTGGTCAAGGCATGGACCCCACAATAACTTAGAAGGTGTCTTGTGGTATCTGGCACCAAGACAGCAGCAGCAGATCCTGTAGATTATAAGATGGGGCCTCCATGGATTGGAGATGTTTGTCCAGCATATCCCAAAGGTGCTCAATAGCAATGATACTTAGAAGATTTGGAGGCAGTTCCTGAGCAATTTCTGCAGTCTAACAGGACGCGTTAATCTGCTGAAAGATCGAACCATTGAGGTGAAGGGGTGTACTTGGCATGCAACAGTATTTAGCCAGGTGGTACATTTCAATGTAACATCCACATGATGGCCGGTCCCAGCAAAACATTGCCCCGTGCATCACACTGCCTCCACCAGCTTGTCTTCTTTCTATGGTGCATCCTGGTGCCATCTCTTCCCCAGGCAAGTGATGCATGCGCTCCTATCTGTCCACATGATGTAAAACAATGTGATTCATCACACCAGGTCACCTTCTTCCACCGGTCCATAGTCCAGTTGTGATGATCATGTGCACACTGTAAGGGCTTTCAGAGACTGCATCAGCTCTCTGACCATTCTGCGCCTATATAGCCACATACGCAGCAAGCTGTGATGCACTATATGTTTGGACACCTTTCTTTTATAGCCAGAATGAATCATTTTAGCAATTTGTGCTGAAGTGGCTCTTCTGTGAGATCAGACCAGACGGGGTAACCTCAGTGCACCTCGGCCACACATGAATAAGCCTTGGGCACCCGTGACTCGGCCTCCAGTTCACTGGTTGTCCTTCCTTGGACCCCTTTTGGAAGGTACTAAACAATGCACTCTCTGGAGCATAAATTCCAGACCAACATGAATCTCATTTCTAGACAATTGTAGAAAACCTGGCAGCCCCACATTTACCATGTTGGACAGTGGAAATTGTAAGCAGGAAATGCTCTAATCTTCTGTAGTCAACAGTCACAGACAGAAACAAGAGTTTTGCTGCAGATGTTCACTCAACAAAATATATAATCTGCACAGGGGCACCCAAACCTTTGAATGCAACTGTATGCAGCATCATTCCTATTTCAACTCCTAATGACTTTCTAGGGGAAAACAGACATTTTTCCACAGACATAAAACAGCTGAGGCACAGAGCTTGTCAGGGGGCCAATGGCACACACAGTATAATTTTACAACCCTCATCCAACTAATAGTGGTGTAGATTTAAGGCTTTTCACCCTATAAGTCTCCAATAGAGATGGCATGACAGCACTTTACCTTTTCTAATACTGATACCAAAATAACTGAGTTTTGGGCAACACAACATTTCTTCTTTAAAATGTACTTAGCTTGAAAAGAAATAAAATTGAAAGCATTTACTTAAGATGAGCATTTAAAAAGGTTATCCTGCTCTGTAGCCTACTGGATCTGCAGCCCACTCGCTAAGATAGCCTTTGCTTAGCTATCTCACCTACAGATTTACCAAGTATCAGACAATTCAGTGTAGCTAACTGCTGAGCTGCCAACACAACTGTTTATAATAAAACCGTGTGTCTGAGAGAGTGCAATTGATTAAATGGTGTTGGAATAAACATGAAATAAGAAATAAGAGGCCGGTTCTGCCATGTCTAAACGCGTCGCTGGTAATCTAGGCTAATATAGATAAGTTAGCACGTAACTTAGCTAGTTAGCAGGCTAAATACAAAATGCTTCCTCTCCCATGTGATGGGCAGTAGTGGCTCAGCGCCACAGGGTTGTGGGTTTGATACCCGGGCTCGTCAAGCTGCCACTGTTGGGTCTTTGAGCAAGGCCTTTCCCCCATTTTGCTCCTCGGGCTGCCCACCGCTCATTGCATGTGTGCTTACAATCACTGTGTGTGTTTCACTAATGTGCAAGAGTGTGTTCACTGTATGGAGGGATTAAAGGCAGAAGACAAATTCCATCTGTGTCCAACACTAATGGTGAATACGGTTGTTATGTTGTCTAAAACTATGCAATTTGGATCAGATTCATTATTTTTCTTCTGATATCAGCCCGGTACAGATACTTTTCAATTTCAATTCATTTTTTGGTTTTGAAACCAAAAAGAACCGAAACCTGACACTCTGCATCTCTAACCATGCTTTACACATAGGTGTTTCTGTCCATTCCCAACCTTTAACCCCAGAAAATGACCTAAAGTGTCATGTTAGGGAAAACAGAACACTTCCTTTCAGCACCACATGAAGCAGGGAGTCATCAAATTTGAGATATGCAAGGCTTTAAGTGAAGCATACCATATACAACTCCTTTATATACACACCACACTCCTCTCTCCCTCCCACTGTGTCAGGGTCTCTCTCTCCCTGACTCTCTCTCGCTCTTTTTCTTTGTCCTTCTGTTTTAATTAGAACACATGTTCTCCAGCCCCAGCGTTTTACTGTTGTACTGTTGCTTTGTCAAGAACTTGATCACAGTTTGTCGGGGTGAGTTCACCACAGTTTGGAAGTAATCCATGTGGTAATTACATTGGAAACCAGGCGTACAGATAACATCACTCGAGTACTAACTGTTATGTCAGTTCCCAGCAGAGGTCCCTTTAAACAAATACAAGAACTCTAGTGCTATGGAGGAGGAAAGCATGTCTAAAGGGGGTAGACAATTAAACTTAGATGTAATTTACATACATTAGAACACAGCCAGGAACATATAGGCCCTGTTCAACATAAAGGAGAAGCTTTACACAACAACAGCTTGTAGTTGCACTTCCATAATCTGCCACCCCTGACATCTGGCATGCAATTCATTTAAAATCAACATCCTGTCTCGCTCATTCTCAACCAGCCATAAAGTTTCATGGGCGCAGGCTCCTTAATTAGTACTTAACTCACTCATAAACTGGTTGCAGTGCTACAGAATGCCATATAAGTACCGTTCAATTTGTCCAATTCAGCTCCTTTGCCTCCTAGATGGCTCCTTAAAAATATAGCAATATGAAGCAAAGAGAAATAGGTAATATAAAAAACAGGAAAATACCAAAAGAAGTGTGTCATCTGTGAGTTTGAACAAAAAAAACAAAAAACAGGACAACTGGAGAACACCAGAAAAAGGAGTAGGATGTATACAGTGGGAAGCAAAGTTGGGGGCACCCCTGATCAAAATCAAAACAAATCTGTTATTGTGAATATTTAAGTGAGTTGAACATGAACTAATCTCCAAAGGTTAAAGATGAAATGACCGCACAGTAGAACAGTGCACCACCACTTTAGAGTCTGCTAAATCTTTCTGAAAGTCTTTTGTAGTCGAAGGTGGGGTTCTGGTTGTTAATGTGTCGACCTGCCCTTTCTTAATCATGTTCTGAACTAAAGAAACCGCTACCTGAAAACTACCTTAAAGTCTTCTGCTTTCTGAGCATAAGTTAGTTTAACGTTCAGAGCGTTCGCCAGTTGCTTAAGTAAGCCCATGGCTGCTGATTGTTGGAAGAAGATTTGAAGGACAGAGCTGATCCAGGAATATGTTATTAGAGCAGGTGTCGGCTCCCGGTCGGGACTGGATCAAGATTTCAAATTTGCATCACCTGGCCATTTGTATCGATGACTATGAACAAGCCATGGCCATAACAAGCTAATTAGGGACTGAGACCTTGGTGTGCCCAACTGTACAAAACAGAAATAATACACTAATCTTGTACTCTTAACTTTAGCACCGCTAACAGGTGAAGTGAAAAACAGTGATTATCGTCAACTACAGTGGCAACTGTCAATGGGTGGATATATTAGGTAGCAAGTGAACAGTCAATTCTTGAAGGTGTTGTTGGTGTTAAAAGCAGGACAAATTGACAAGCATAAGAATTAAAAACATCTCCAAAACGTCAGGCAGGTCTTGTGGGGCTTTTCCTGGTATGATCAGAAGTGTTCTTATTAGCATCAAAAAACGCAGTATTTAACTTTAAGGAGTGGACAGAAGGCAGCTGGTGTGGACAGCCTGAGCATGTCTGCTGAGTCAGCAGGATGTGGGCACCATCACAGCTAAGACAACACTGGCAATGGGTTTAAAACCTGAGACCTGCTTACTCACAACAGAACTCAGCACTCAGAACACAGATGCAGCCTTCTTCCACAAACACAACACACAACTACGGGATTTTTGCATTTTACACGTTTCAAGCATAAAAGTACCTAAAAGTGTTTATTTTTGCTTGTTTACTCAACTGCTGTGTCTCAGCCAAGTTGGTGCTGTAATGTAAGCTAATGGGTAGTATTACAGCTATCCAGGAGGTATGAGTGTAAAATTGTACAAGTAGCCCCATAATGAGGCCAAAAAAGCATATAACCTATAGCTTAACCTACACTGATAGAAGTATAAGTTCCGTGAGGAACATTTGGAGGTTTTACCATTTGAAACCTCTTAAGGTGCTTTAAGGAACCTTTAAGAAAAGGCATTAAGAAGAAATAGGTTCCTTGAGGGTTCCTCGAAGCACCTTAAGGAGCTCTTTCACAGTTTCAAATTGAAAACCATCTAAAAGTTCCTAGAACTTTGAACAGTGTGCAACAAAGAACTGAAATATCTATTACTCAGCATGTAGCAGCCAGATTGGATCAGATTTATTACTTTTCTTCTGATATCAGTCCGGTACTGATACCTGATCAATTTTAATTATTAATAAAATATTATTTAAATATTAATTTAGTGCTTTTTAGTCTCTAATTAGTAATGAGTATAAACCTCACTGTAGAGTATGGGGCAGTTCCTGATGTATTAGTGACTTATTAAACTCTAATTAACTCTAACGTAGCAACAGACTCACAGAACAATAAACCTTGCACTATCTAGAACCCACATGACCCAAAGTGCTTTCACTTACACACTAATAACATGTACATTTAGGTAGTAAATTATGCTCATTCATTTGCATACCAGGGTGGTAACAGTGTTTATTACAACTAAAGGCCTATTCTGATTTTTACAGACTAAAAAATATGCACGTCAAGTTTTGTTAAACTCATGTAAATGAATGATGTCTTTTACACAGTCCTAAAACGATGAACTGTGACGCTGTGTACATTTTTCAATTTGAGCCTGTTTGGTTTTTTGTGCCGTACAAAGGCGTTAAACTCAGGCACCAATTCAAAACGGATACTATAAAAATGCGGAGGTTCAAGAAAACACATGGCGGAGCAGAGCTGAAAGGCTGAGGAATGACTGTCAGTCCTTTACAGACTGTATGTAGCTATTTTTTAAGTTTGTCTAGGTGCATCCTAGTCTGTTTATGGCCACAAAGAACTGCAAATCATAGCTTCCCTCTCTAATGAGCACTCATGTGGAGGAGGGAAATAAAAGAAAGCAAAGGCAGACAGGGAGCAGAGGAAAACAAAGAGAGGAAATTTGAGAGCGTCTCAAAACGGAGTGTCTAGCCCCGTTTGCAGAGCACAGAAGGCAAGGCATTTGTACTTCATATGAATAGGCCTTAATAATGCAGTTATTAGTGATTTTCATAACAGTCCCCCAATTATGTACTAATAAAGAATATAATAATAATTTAATGCATATTGAATGAATCTTTTAGAATGTGTAATTCAGGCTTTAATGAACAAAACCCAACCTTATAAACCCCTTGGAATCCATGTCATATGTCCCATAGCATTCCACATTTCCTTATCAATCTAAAAAACACCTGGTACTTACAAAGAGGGGTTCATGGCCACATACACCTGGAAGTATGGACGTCTTTACGACTGTACGTATTAATGCAGTAATACCAAAACCTCATAACTCTTCCCTTTACATTGTGTTAAACCCTTAAAAAGCATTTGTACCGCCAGTGGGCCGAAAATGTTATTACAAACTTCTATTACCAAAGAATCGGCCCACCTTTTAGTTACACCTTAGTGTGTAATAAGCCTTGGGGTGTTAAGGGGCTACTGCTTCATAACAAACTGACAGATTTAAAAATAGGCCAAAATGACTTGAAATGCACCCAAACACACAACCTGCCTCAACACCTTCCCCTAGAGCTACACTGTATTTGTCTGCACCTATTACACATCAAACAGGGCCTTCCATTTCACAAAATCCCTGGATGCAACCTTTACCGAGCTGCTGGTTCAAAGCCAAAAGAATGCTAAAATCCAATACTCTATTTCTGGAATGTCAATACATGAAAGCGGGAAAGAAATCCCAGACAAAGCCGTTTTTCTGAAAGGATTAAAAAGGTCTGTCCTGCGAAATAAAATGAGACTGAAAGAGGGAGAGGGGGAGTGAATGAGAGTGGCAAGAGTGGAAAAATTAAAAAAGGACTGAGTGAAGGCATGTGTGAGTGAGAGAGTGAGCGAACAGACAATAGTGTGAATGAGTGAGCCTGTAAGGGTGAGGGAATGTCAATGAATGAGTCAAGCGTAGAGGTCGAGTCAAAGTCAATGCCAAAACCAGGAGCAGGAGAGCAAATTATGATAAAAAAAAGCACCTACAAACTAACACCTACTGTATTTGTAGCTCATTATACAGGATACATATTATAATAATAAAGCAGCTTTATGTAGCATTTTTAGCTTAAAATAACAGCTAAAAAATCATGCTAATGCTGCACTGACCTGTAATTGGGAGAACAGCGCAGCTGACAACACTACTCCGGGCTCAGAGAATGCTTGTGAGAACTGTTTTGTATATCTGTCTGAATCTACATGCAAACATTGGTCAGACTGTTTCCTCACACAGTCAAATTATCATAGCCTACAAATCGCTAAAACAAACTTAATTAAACACAAATCAGTTATAGGCAAAGAAATATTGGGGTGGGGGAACTAAAGTGACACCAAGAGAACTGAACAGGATTTGGTCATATAGGCTATTTATTTGTCGTTAATGAGAAAATGCCTATGTGTTAATGTTATGTACATAGCTGCAAGGATTTAGAGGTATATAACCCCCACTCTCACATATACACAATGTCCCCCAGCCATAACATGTTAACCACAGTGGACACCTGTGTACCCCCAGTGTCCACCAAAATATGGTCACTCTAGCTCTATCATAAAGGAATATCTATTAAATATGGAACTATCTGTAAACAGTCCCTGTAAAAGTGGTAATCTGCCAAATCAGACCCTCACAGCACAGAGGGTCTTAGATTGGGCAGGTTTCTACTTTTACAGGTACTGTTTTGCAATGTAAAAGTACCTGTATTTGGACTAGTACCCATACTCCACCACACCTCACTGCCTGGTGGAAAAGCGGCTGAAGACAGTTAGGGTGACCATATTTTGGACTCTCGAAGTGTGCTTCTAGTTCTGTTTCTGGTGCTTCTCTTTGTACAGCTGTTGCTCTCACAGGAATAAGAAAACACTCATCATGCCTCAGGTACATCCATAGTTCTGGATGGAAGCAAAAGGGATTCTTCTAGGGCATCGCTCAAAGAACCTTTTAGAGCACATTTATTCTGAAGTAGAGAGAAGTTTGGACTAACTATCCCAACACTGGCCATACTTTTGAAAAGTCAGCTTATGTGTCTGAATGTAAACCGTGCAAGCTATCAGCGAGCCATCCCCTGTGGCTGGGAGCAGGCTTTGCGGCGTCTGGCACCGAGATGCCAAGTTTCCACTCATTCTTCTCTATGTTGCTGTGGGCTTCAGAGCAGTTCCCTCATGAGAAACACAGGAGGCTTTATGAGGGCAGTAAATAGACTGTAGGAGATAGTAGAGCCTGGTGGAAATTAGTGTTCATCCACTCTTATAATAAACATACTAACACAAACAAACACACTTTTATACTTTGTCAGGATGCGGCGGTCAGGATGCAGGACGTCTACAAATGAATGGACAAGCCACATAAAAAGAAACACTCATATTCATTGACCACTGCCCACTTGACGGCACATCAATGGAAACACACCATTATACAGTATATGGACAAAAGTATTGAGACACCTGCTCATTCAGTGTTTCTTCTGAAATCAAGGGTATTAAAAAGGGTTTCTTCTGCTTTTGTTGGAGTATCTGTCTCCACTGTCCAGGGAAGAAGGCTTTCTACTAGATTCTGGAGCACAGCTGTGAGGATATGATTGCATTCAGCGAAAAGAATGTGGAGGATCACTACCCAATCCTCAACTCCCCAAAACATAGCCAAAAGTACTGGATGATGCACCGACCATCATTCCAGTAGAACTCCAGAGTTCCACTGCCCCACAGCTCAATGCTGGGGAGCTTTATACCTCTCTAGCCAATGCTATTTGAACATCTCTGTCAGCAATTAAAATAGATGTATGCATTCATTAGAGGCGTGTCCACAAACATTTGGACATATATGAACTGTGTGTTGTGCTGGTGTTACAAGTGCACTAAATGCATTTTGCTATCACTGCTGCGGAGAGAATTCTCCACCATACAAGAAATACTGGATCAGAAGTCTTATTCCACAGATGGAAGAGAGAGTTTCCAATAAATTGAGCAGCAACAGATGAACCCAAACATTATGTGCAAACTTACATAATATGTTGCTGATCTACCAAGTGCCACCAAAACAGCTTACTCTACAAGACCTATGACGGTGTCCTACGTTATCTAGCAGCAGATCCTAGCAGCAAGACTTGTTGAGGTGAGATGAGGTGAAGAGGAGCCTCCAAAAATCAGATGTGGTGTTCCAGCACATTCCACAAGCAAAGGAACAGCAAGCACGGACTTGTATGTACTTGACCAGGTGCTCCAAGGACCATTTCTATTGTGGACAGGGGTTGGCATGGGACTCTGAATGGTCTGTGGCTACAGGCTGGGATGAACTGTGTGTTGCATTATAAGAGCAACACATTTGGATCAGTTGGCATAGCCTTCGTTGCCCTCTCACAACGATGAGTCTGGGGACCAACACTCTTTTGCTGGCTTTGGTCTAACTAGTACTCACCGCTGCTGACCAGGAGCACCCTGCAAGTCTTGCCTTTTTGGAAATGCTCTGACCATAACAATTTGGCCCTTGTCAAAAGGCCATTTCTGCCCATTTCTCCTGCATCCAACACTACGAACCAACCATTCAGTCACTGTATATAAGGGTGCTGCTAGGCATTTTGGGCCCCATGGAAAGATATTATACTGGGCACCACAACAATTCTGCCCAGATACTCAATTAATCCATTTTTAGTGTCAGTCACAGGCCCTTAGAATCATCCTAACATTCCCCCCAATTGTGTAACATGCACCACAGGCCCTGGAGATCAAACTCAGACTGGTCAAACTTAACAACGACCATAACAGCGGGAATTTGAAGCCACAGACCATTTTGGCCTACCATAATCATGCTAGGTATTTGTTGCCTGTTTTCTGTATTTATTTGAAGTATTTATGCTTGCTGTAAGACTTTCACTAGATTAGTTGCTTGAATACTTAACAGATGTATTTAACGTCACTGATGAAGCTGTTCACTGAAAGTTAGAACAGTGGAGACAATGGGGCGTGTAAAGCATTAGCGTACCTTCTGGTACTGCGCTCAGTAACACAGCAGACAGCATCCTCAGCAGCAATTCAACATAAGGTGTGTTGAATAGTTCATGAGCAATATGGCTCAGCAGAGGCCACATGGAGCAGCGTGTGTGCCATCCTCTCTAACCAATCGAGACGCTTCTCTCAGCGTCAGATCCGGAGGGAGCTCTCTGGTGTTTGTAAGCTTCAAACAAAGAGCTAAGTAACTATCAAAACCATTTAGGGTTGAGTGTGCGAGAGAGAGTGCAACAGCAAGAGGGGCTCTGCATGATCCTTAGAAAGCTTTCTGGAAGTGGAGTATGAGAAGCAAACTTTTCCGTATGTGGGTTAGGTGCTGTTTGTTTGCTCTCAAACTTGACTTGACACACTTAAAGTGAGCGAGCGAGTGATGTGCAGCGAGGATGAATGAGGTTAATTGGAGTGCCTCCATCGAGGGAGTCTGTGGGGAGTAGAATCAGGGCCAGCTGTGCAGCTACAGTCAGACGGAAGGATCCTGTCTCAGATGTGGTGCAGAGCAGTGAATGGAGCTTAGCGGGGCTGTCATGGAAACATGACGTTGTGCGAACCGAGTGAGGTCATTACACCAGGCCTCACTGGACAAGGGTCCCACTACCACAGTTTCCTTGACAGAGTGATGGCTCTGAACCTGGGGTTAACCCATAGAAGTAACATGTAAATACATAATTATCCAATTCATTTCATAATGATCTGCACAGAGGCAAATGAGCCGTTGACTGAAAGACCTTCCAGATGGCCCTCCCCAGGAAGTTATGGAAGAGTTGTGGCCCTTTGTAAGTAAGTGCCTTTATTACTTGTCTGTACGTCTTTTCGTTCTGAGGAGGTACAGGTAACTTCCCTTGATCATGTCCCTGGTTACCGGAGCTGCCTTAAAAGGAATGACTTGTGTATGGGTTGGTATTTACAAGGCTACTCACTGATTAGCCAGGTTCTGATGTCTATTGTGGTTGGCATTTGACCCCCTGTTTAAAAAGAAAGAGGAAAACCTTTCAGGGGTTTTTGGGGGCTGCCATATGGTAACGGGTACAGACTCTGTGTCCATAAGCAGGCCAATGGGGACACAGCAAGTATGAAGACTAAAGCACCTGTCCCTCTTGCAGACCTCCCTCTTTTCATGGATGTTGTTGCAGGCACACCTACCTAAGTGGACGTTGCTGCAGACCTGTCTGTCTCTTTGGACGCCACTGCAGGCACTCCTGCCTCTGTGGACATAGCTGCAGGCCCGCCTGCCTCTGCGCATGCCGCTAGAGGCCCACCTGCCTTCACTGTGCCAGTGTGGTGGTTTCCTTAGACGCCCCACTTTGGTGGCTCCCCAAGCTGCCTCACCTGTGGTGGTTCCCCGAGATGCCCCACCTGTGGTGGCTCCCCAATTTGCTCCTGTGCTGCTCCCAGGTCTGCTCATGTCATGGCTGCCTGCTCCTTTGGCTGTACCAGTTCTAAATATCCAGGCTGTTCCAGTATCTGTTCAGCTGCCTTTTTCAGCTGCTTCTACTTTTCTAAGCATGGAGCTTCAGCCTGCGTCAGCTGTGCTGTTCCATGGTCCTGGCCCTACCACTGTTTGGCACTTTAGGACGGCATAATAACAGATCGCCACTGATGAAAATGCTGCTTTACTCAGTGTGAAAGGTGCAAAAATTAACAAAAGCAAATCGTGCATGACTGTCCAAGTACTTGTATGGAGGTCAACTCATTATACAAGAACTGCGTTTTTATTCAAACTATTTTTTGCTAATGAATAAACAAGTAAAAAATGAAATTCCCATTCCCATGATAATCATATTAGCATTATTGTCCAAAATGAAGAACAAATAAAACAAAAAAAAAAAGGTTATGAGGTTTCATCTGCTAGTGATGATTGTCTGGGTGGATTTGACAACTGATAGGTGATAGATAGTCGATTGATTTGTGTTTAAGTAGTTAGCTAACAGTAAGCTAGAACAGCTAGAAAGCTAGAAGTACAGACTGTGAATATGTGTGTGTGTGTGTGTGTGTGTGCGTGTTTTTTTCACATTGGAAAAAAGCTTGCACAGTCTAGATATGATTTTTCACTTAGTACAGTAGGAAACGTACACAAGACAAGTATCAGCCTGAGCAAACCTTCAGCCAATAAGATTAGATACACCCAAACCCAGAAGCATTTCCCCAAGGAAATCAGGTCCTGTCTCCAGTCTTCGCAGCCACATGCAGGAGAGATAAGCCAATTACACAACTCAACAGTTACCCTGCTATGATGTGAATGGGCACATTTACAGCGATTACTCCGGCTCGCTTGAGGCTATTCAAAACATACTGTACACAGAGTGGAGTTACAGCACAATACAGTATGAAATCTAAACACAAACACGCATAAGAATTAACATGTTGTCAAGAACGTGTGTCCCTCAAAAGCTTCAGGAAGGAAACCAAGCATGGTCCAGTATTGGCACACTCAACAGGCGGTAAATGAACTTATCTTTTTTACCTGCATCCCTTTTCCTCCCTCTCCCTCCTCTTTCTTGTCCACTCTTCTGTGCTGCCCTGAACATGATGAGATCCTTTCAAGCGCTTCTTCTGCTTTCACTCTACACCTGCCAAAAGAAAGCCACACATTGACTTCAGTCAGGACCAATGCAGTGTTGATGGAAATTTCCTCTTGTACTTCCACACCTCCGGATGCCTTTTTTTGCCCTTAGGAAGCATGGTTGTCCGTAAGCTGCAATGAGATTTTCCTCACATTCCAAAGAAAATCAGATTTTCCTTTTCACAACAGGGCAACACGAAGAGCATCACACTAAACTCATTTTCAACTGTGGTAGAATCTGTGTCTGAAACTGTGAAGTAGTAAAAAAAAGTGTTGTTGAGATTCTCAACATTCCACATTTAATTAAAGCTGGCTATAGACTGGACCGCCATGCAAACAGAAACATGGATAGAAACTCCAGGACATTTCACTTACCATGGTTAAGGTTAGGGTACGTTTAGGTTGAGGTGTAGGTTCAGGTAATGAAATTATTGGGTTAGGTTAAACTTTAGGTTAAATTTAGGTTAGGTTAAGGTTAGAATTAGGTTTAGGTGTGGTAGATTATGTGTAGGGTAAGGTTGAGGTGCAGGTAATATGATGATAGTGTTAAATGCTTTTCTAAGCAGATCAAGGACTTTGTCGGGGCTCATCAAAGAACACTTATCAACTGCAGATTTTATTACAAACAGTGTGATTGTTCTGGATTACCTGGATGAGGTGCCACACATTTTGAATAAACATCACTGTACTAGGTATGGGAGAGTATCTGAATAGCAGAATAATCTGCCACTACTGCAAAACAAAACAACAGACACAATCAAAAACCTTAATAAAAGAGAATTTTAAAAGTGTCTTAGAATGCAGAAAAATGTGAATTTATGAGAACAGCCTTTACTAATTACATTTACACCACAAAATGTACACACATTCGAGAAAGCCTTTCTGGGCGAAACACAACAGGCATGTTAGGAGAATGTGAAATCGCTGCTAAAACGGCTAAAAGCTAACGCTTAGATCACAGGAGGAAAGAGAAAGGCTGACTGGAGGAAGCTATACTGCGGGTTAACCAAGGGCCAGAGCTTCTTCTTTGCTCCTTTCTGGTAAGGGTCATTTGCGGTACGTCTGCAGGGTCCGGGGGATGGGATCCTACCCAGAATCTCCATAGCAGGGTACCCCACACACCCCTTTACTTACTCACATCTATGGGGCAAACCATGTTTTTGGGAGGAAAACTAAATACCTGAACGAAGCCCATGCAGACATGAGGAGAACACACCCAGACACTTCTCACAGACAGACACTGGAGTGAGAGATGCCAGAACCCAATGCCGCTGGAGTTATGCAGCACTGCTGTGTAACTGAAATGTATCTGAATATGTAACAGATTATTTCCATTTGAGTATAATAGTAAACTGAAAGCAACCCCTTAATCCTCAACCTCTACCAGTTACGATCCATTTCCAATACCAATGTATGGCCGTCCTTGAAATGTTCAGTACATAAAAGAGGGTGCCTGGCTCTTAACACCAGGGCCGTCTTCCAGACAATCAGAGGAAATACCAACACGTCTACCAGACTGCCACTTGGCCTAAAATAGCAGGATGGATGTGCCCTGCCTGGCTGTCCAGTTCATTGTCCAGTACAGGCTGAATGTTCTCTCCCACTGTTCATAATGTGAGTGGGCTGAACCAGAAACAGTTTTTGCGTTTCAAGCTAAACACAGATCAGCACTTGGAAATATGCTTGATATACTGGGGGCTATGCCACTATTGTGCAGAGACACTAAAGTCTGGTATGGTTCTTTAAAGATGTTCTTACATTGTGGTTTACAGTGCTTGGCTCAAAAAGCACAAGGGGCTAGAAACAACCCTGAATATAGGTTCATGGGAAATAAGTCTGGAATTATTAAAATAGCACGGTGCAGGCCTATGGTTTGGGGTTTAAGACACTCATAATGAGCGCTTTCATACAGACGAAGGCCCCTAGCCTCTGCAGATTCCCTTACAGCACAGCCACAGAACTGCAGGGTATAAACCAACACGGTTTGACAGAGCAACGCTGCATAATGCATGGGGGAAACAGCGCTCTGAAATTGATATTGGAATTACTTTTGCTATTGTGTCGGTGAACCGGATCACGTCCGACATGCAAGACAACTCGTAAGTATAGCTACGGCCGCAAGCTGTAAACGTCAAAATAGTCGAGAAACATGTTAACAGCCTCCATGTGTGCTGAAGGGTTTTAGAGAGCAACAAAGTGTGCCTTACACCACCGGAGTAACCACAGTCAGACTTTCCTTCAAGTGCAGTAAAGACTTTCTGAGATAAACTCTCTGGCATTGATTAGTCGCTGCTGGGTCGAACAGCAAAACTAATCTGCACCAGCCCGCCTTGAAAATGGCGCATGGTCTGCGGAATCAGCTGGCTGGGTCTGATACTAATTGCTTGGATTTGAAAGAGACCACATCCTGCCGCTCGGAGACGTGGGCTTGAAAGCCATCATGAAAGAGACTTCACAGAGAGTGTGCCTAGCCATGGCCAGCCATGCCATTTTCCCATCAGCCACCACTTCCTGGAGCCGAAAGCACATGTGCTTCGCAGGAAGTGGGGTCATGCAGGAAGGATCAAGGATCACATCAGCTCCTCAGGGCCCTGCCTCTGTGCCTCACACACACACACACACACACACACACACACACACACATACAAACATATACAGTCAGGATATGCCATTGTAGTGAGGCTAAGAGTAGGGATGGATTACTGGCATCTTAAACTGTACCGAGTGGATTGTGCTATGAACCCAAAGGGCGCATTGTTGTGGCATGGTCACTGGGCTAGTTGGAATCTGACACTTTTGAACGATTATCCCTTTCTTTTGAGAAATATAGGGACTTTTGCTTGCACTGGTTTTGCTAATTGTTCACCTTTAATTCCCTAGGAATCTAAAGACCCGCTGCACTCAAAACATGCTTTCAGTGGTTATTTCCACAGCACAACTTCTTGATTCTGGAGGACCCAAGTTTAGAGGACAAAGACTCAATTCTCAGAGACCAACCTGATGCTGTTGAGTGCTGTTTATTTGCTGTGCTACTCTTGCTCGATTATAGTGTCCTTATAAGCAGTAGATACAAGCTTTAGCTTAGAGAGCAGGCAAACACTGCTTCACTCCAACAAAAGTTCCTTTCCAACGTAATATCCATTGTACCCTCAGCGTCATTAATTACTGTGTCAGCTACTCTATCAGCTCAGAAGTCTCCATATAAATCTAGGAAACACTATGTTAGCTGGCTAAATGCTGCTGTCATAACTGTGCCTTGCCCAGGTGGTTCCCTGAGAAGCTAATGTCTGAAAGCAGCTAAAAGAAAAGTACCAGGCTGACCAAGTTAACATCCTGCTCGAGACTTTAATGACAGGCGTTGTGCCTTTTAGCCATGGCCAGATGAGTAAGAAAACAGCTGACTGTAACTGATTATTCTGCACTAAGTTGGCCTTATCACTGGGAGATAAATCCCTGGTGATGCCGGGGTGATCTCTCGGGGTGAGTAGGATATTACTCTCCCTTTTCTCCATGACTCCCTATTATCCATTGCAGGTGTTTATTAGTAGGGATGCACCAATCCTACTTTTTCTGTTGCATATCACTGTATATCAGCTGATACCCAGTACCGATCTGATACCACTGTTGAATTAATAAACCAGATACCTCACCACGTGGGACTTAAGGCAACAAGATAAACCCTTCTCAGTTCTCCTTATATGGAAGCTATGGCTGTACTCCATTACAGGTGCATGTCTGTAGGTTATTCTGATCCTGAGTGATGAGGCCTAGAATACCGTCAATGTGGGAATCAGGTTTAGTGAATGGACCAGTCCTGTGGATCGACCTAATTATCCGATACCTGATCCAGCTACTTTTGTCACGATATCCGGTCGTGCATCCCTATTTATTTATTATAACTATTAGTTCTCCTCCAAGCATGTTTACCTGTCCAAGGATGCTGTGTTAATGGCAGTTGGAAAATAAGAGGCTAGCTGGAGGAAGCACATGCAAACATTCCCCCACTCAGTGTTGCTCGAATCGTATTATAAGGGAAGGCCGAGCTAAGGCTAAAGTAGGTGGGATGGCCCTCCCTCTCCCCCATTTTTCTCTCCAACCATTAGCACAATGCAGGCTTCCTTTAGCTGACGGAATTGGCAGATATTGTTCTCCTAAACGTGTGTAGTGGTGGTTTATGAGAGAAAACCATTTAAACTGTGCAAACTTCTCTGCAGAAGTATTCCTTTAAACGTCAAGCCAAGAGGCACTATCTTTAATCCTTCGCACACAAACACGCTCAGCTCTATCTGTTGTAATTACAGGGATAATGTATGCTAACTGAAACCATCTGGCATACACAGTGCCTGTTTACAGTGACACAGAGGAAAGTGTACTTACTGAAGATGTGAACAAGGAGGAGCAGCTGAGCTGACTGGGGAAAACCACAGAGAATAAATTGTTCCTGGTTCCTGTATTCATTTCCAAGCGTCAGTCTGCGCTCTCCCTCGTCCAGGTTCACACTTGGTCATGGTTATTTATATTGTTTTACCTTTATTTACCACACAGGCCGCTTGAGACACTTGGCATGGAGCCCAGTAATATACTTACATCACCTAGAGTGTGGCGTGTGGCCTATAAACTCTGCTGTGCCCTAGTGAGGAAGCAGACCTGCTGTTTTTTTTTTGTGTGGTCACATCTGTGCTGTAAAGTCTGTCAGCTGAGCGCCAGTGAGGCATGAAATCTTTCAGAGACACTCACAGAGTTACAATGCGAAAATTCTCTGATGACAAACTACATTTGTGGACAAGAAACAGCAAGTCCAGGGTAACTCTAAGGCAGCCTTAGACATTTCAGAACCAGTTCGAAAATGGAGCGTAACGCTTTTACGTCAAACGTTCAATGAAGTGAAGTCCATACAAACTCAATAAGAAGCTTAAAAACATTGCAGGGACAAATCAATGAATAACTCCATGCATTCGTTTCTCCTTGGCCTCGTAATGGCCCATTAAGCTTCATCAGTGCTGATCAGAAAGATCTTAATGTCAAACAACACTGATTTTTCTAAGGCTGACTAAAAACAGGCCACTTGCATCTACCCTATATCAAATTACAGACTACAGAAAACTGCATTAAGACTTCAATTTTAGTGTATTTGCCAGCAGAGTCAAAAAAACCCAAGCAACTGGAAAGCTCTGGTCTGACCACCGCTGGCCCTGAACTTTTAATAACTGCTTAATTTGTAGTTTCTCGTAATTGTATGTTTCTTTAGGCCACATGCTTAAATCTGAGCTTAATTGGACCAAAAGGATGTTTAATCAGATGGCAGAGGATAGAAAATAGAAAATGACAAGCGTGAGCAGGAACGGGGTGGAAACGGCAGGATGAAAGGATCAGGCTGGAAGTATGGAGAACGGAGGCCGCATTGTGACTGCTGTAACTATATGTACGGGACAAGATGACTCTCATAGTTTTGCAAGCCCCTGTGGTATTTTACAGTTATATTATGCCTTTAAACTGCAAGTCCCTGAAGGGTTTATAAGCCTGTGGATTATAAGAGGGCTACAACAGCTCAGAAGAAGCTCAGACTCGTTGGTGGCGCTGTTCCATCGAGTGAGAAATGAGGACAGAGACTTTTAAATAGGTTTTATGGCTGCAACCTTAGGGAAAATGGCCTTGTTTCCTTATATGGAAAACCTGGCCTAAATATCCTCCCCAGCTTAGCGTCTGACTATGATCTGACATGCAAGGGGTCTTACGCAAGTGTGCGGTCCTAACATCAAAAGCTCTCTGGCCAGAGTGGTTGTGTGAGAAGCTATGTAAAACTTCCTTGAACCACAGAAAAATGTTTTATCTTACTGACAGAAGTGTGATTAGAGGATGACAGTTACATGCTGTGATGGCTGAGCAAGAAAGCTGTTACTGTAATGGTAACAGGTTGGTTCACAGGTTCTCTTAAGGTTTCACCAGGTTTATTAGCTTAACTTTAACATTTAACACGTTAGCATTTGGTCTTTACATTGTGTCAAAACCTGACTGAATGGACCAATAGAAATGCCCCCAAAATGACTTGGAATAAACACTTTTTACACTGACTTCCATTAAAAGGTATTTTTCCCTTGTCCTGTAAAGTAGACAATGTTGGAGTTGTTGTGAAACGGCAACAATGTATAAATATATAATAATAAATAGAATATGTACATTTATATTTTATATATATATGAGATTATTTTAAAAAATGATTATTGTGACGTATGCTATTTTCTCTTAGAGCTTAGAATTAATTACTGCATGTGTCAATAAAAAAGACTTTCATTTAGTAGCTGACTGAATATCACACTGATATGCCATCTTTGTGCTTAATTAATTGTTGTTTAGTCATTTTTGTATTTTTCTTTTTAAACAAATGTTCAATTAAGTCAATGCTGCTGCATTTTGTCTACTTTTCTTCTTTTTGGCCAAAACTCCACAAAATTGTCAGTAACTATGTTTGCAAACAACTGCTTTTCATATGTTCATATTATTTAGATTTTATTCAAATGTAATCGAAAAAGCAATAACTGTACTGCATTCTGATTTTCAATGATTCTCTTGTTTTGTCTTGTGTTATAAATCCAGCAAACCCCCTTTGATTTATCTATTACATACATAGCTTAGTGTGTTATCAGGGTGAGAAACCTATTAACTCACGTTCAACACAATCTGACTCTGCTTGTCTCTTTAGGATTTAATGTAGCGCTCGTAATTGCACCGAGCACTAATGAGAGAAGCTGTAAAAAGCTGAGGTGTGCAAAAGCACGATTACAGTGTGAACAGAAAGAGTTTCCTGCATGAATAAAGAAGCAAATTAAGGAGTGTCAAACCACATTTAGATCCAAGTGATGCAAAGGAAAGGTTCAGTGATCACAGGTGTAGACCTCGCCTTTACTTAACTATTTAAGCTCCTAAATGGCCAATGGCCCACCAGCAGGCCAAAAGTGTAATTACACACTTCTATTACCAAAGAATAGCCCAACCAGTTTGCACCGCACAGTAAGTCCCCTTACTTACTGAATAATACACCTTAATGTATAATAAGACCCTGTATGTAGGCATACACCTTAGTTCTGCACCCTCATAACTGCATTAATCTTACAATTAACATTAGTTTTATAGACTCTACAATAGACCTCTGTGGGACTCCACATCATATGCTAAAATGTTGCCAAGTAATTTATAATAGTTTCTGTGTAAATAACAGGAAAAGGTTCACATTCAGCTGGGTCTCAATTCTGTTATCAAAATAAACAATTGATAAACAGAGAACAGTGACTGCATAAACTGCATCAGCATGAAATAGCTGACTGGATGCCAGCCCGATATGATAGCATCTTACTTAATGAATTTGTTTATTCCTATTTATATAGATTTTTTTCATCATTTATTTCTGCAAATGTTGATTTAAGGGAAAATGATCAAACAGTCTTTTTTTATGTGTCTTTTTTAGGGTTGTTCTGCTGCATTTTATGTTGTCCCACTTCCAAAAAGCCCCAAAACCAAAGTCAATAACTACATTTAGTTGCTATCAGACAAAAACCATGTGTGTTTATTTTGGCATTGTGGACATTTTTACATAATTTGAATCTGGCAGTTTACATTGTGTGAAAATGTTCATGATGGCTGAACCACAAAAACGCTCCAAAAATGACTTAAATAGACTGACTTAAAGAATAAAATGACTTAAATGACTTAAAGAATAAAATCTTTTTACACTGAAAGTCTCCTTTTTCTATGAAGTTGCTGTTTTTAAAATAGAAGGTTTTTGTTTGTTTTGCTGTTTTGCAAACAACTTCTATATTGCATAAATGTATTAAAATGCCATGTTTGCCAGTTTGCACCTTACAGTTTACAATGTGGGAAAGACATTCCCTCTGAAAGAAATAGTCCTCTGTTTCTTCCAGCATCTCTAGTTTATCTCTCTAGCATTTCTCAGTCTGTCTTGCTCCATCCTACACAGACTTCCTTTCACTTCTCTCACTCGTTCACAAACTAGCACAACCATGACCAGCTGGAGCCCCTGACTGGCGAGCATTAACAGAGCTCATTTAAACAGAGTTCTGTGGAGGTTTCTAAACCATTCTGACCAATCAGCTTTGCTGATAGCACCTGTCAAGGGCTGGCACATCAAGGGGAGTAAATGTGTTAGTCCAAAGGACTAAACTGTGATGGCTGGACTACTGGGTCAGAGCATCCCCAAAACATCAGGTAGATCCCGTGGGGTGTTCCCGGTATCCAGCGGCCAGTACAGGCAGCCTGTCTTGGACTCATGAGAAGGACCTACACAGTACTATGCAGGCAGGCTTAATGTTATAGGACATTAGTGTATATAAGCTGCCGGTGCACCTCCAGGGTGCTACTCCGCTGGGAAGCTGCTGGCTGGATATTTCTGGTTGGTGGACTGTTCTCAGTCCAGCGGTGACGCTGAGGGGTTTCAACACTCCAGCAGCACTGCTGTGTCTGATCCACTCGTACCAGCACAACACACACTACTAACATGCCACCAATATGTCCACCATGCCACTGCAGTGCTGAGAATGACCCACCACCCAAGTAATGCCTGCTCTGTGGTAGTCCCGTTGGGTCCTGATCATTGAGGAATAGGGTGAAAAGAGGCTAACAAAGTATGCAGAGAAACAGATGGGCTACAGACTGTAATTATAGAACTACAGAGTGATCCTACATGGTGAGCGGAGCTGATGTAATAGCGTTAAGTTTATCCCAAACCAGTGGTGGCCATAATATTCAGATTTGACAGTGTATATCACAGCACAGTGCATAGTTCCCATTAAAATAAACATAAATAAGCAGATGTGTAAGAGGAAAAACAAGCACCAGATCAACAAGCATTCACCATTATTTGAATATTAATAAAATACAAAGCTCTCAGGACATATAGTACTTATTATACTCACTTTTTAATAGAATACAGCCAAAATGAAGCATATATAGGGACAGAAAAGGATAGAAGAGAGCTTGAATAATGTGGATTCTCTTTCTCCAAGCTTTTTTTTCATTACAACAAATGGGGGTCCCATTAAATACCATACTATAACAGTTTGACTTCAGTACATTAAGCACTAATTAATGAATTCTTGTAATCCCACACCACATCCCATTAGAACAGATCACGTCAATATAAATACAATAAAAATGAACAAGAATCTCATCCTGAAGAAAGTAGCTCTTCAAACCTATGTCCCTTTTTCTATCTATTCTCTCTCTCTCTCTCTCTCTCTATCAAGAAAGATTTTGGGCATTTTAGGCCAAAACCATTAATTTTTTAGACGTCGGCTTACATTCAGCATCACTGTAAACAATCAGACTTGGTAATTTCCCTTAGAACTGAGCATTTAACACCAATCTGTTTACATCTTACCATTTAAACTAAGCATAAATCTGAAAAATCCGTGTAGCTTTTCAGCACTTGCAGGCAGAATAATCTAGTATCAGTAAGAAGTGATGGAGCGTACATATTCTTTATCAGCACACTTTCAGTCTAACTCCACACGGCTTGGGCCGCTCTCTCATCCTGAAGAAAGTAGCTCTCCAAACCCCCGGCCAGCACATGGACGTGTTTAATCTGAACATCATTAAGCGCTGAATTACTGAACCAGGAGCTGATCCATAGCTGTGAATAACACTAGACTCCCATGAGCAGAGCTTTGGAGGTTTTAATGAACACGCTGATGTAAAACCACTACTTTTCTACAGATGTTATTAGTGTATATTCTAATATTTTCCTGTATAAGTCCTGTATAAGAGTACTGTATAAGAGTACTGTATAAAAGTACTGTATAAGAGTCCTGTATAAGAGTCCTGTATAAGAGTCCTGTATAAGAGTCCTGTATAAAAGTACTGTATAAGAGTACTGTATAAGAGTACTGTATAAGAGTCCTGTATAAGAGTACTGTATAAGAGTACTGTATAAAAGTACT